>NC_049551.1:15682542-15785042 GCF_013358815.1 Electrophorus electricus
CCCCGCGGGACCCGTGCACACTGGGAACGGGGTCCCTCCACCCAAAGCCAAGAGCTGGCAGTCTGGGAACACTGCAGGTATTTTGCAGAAATACAATCCTTTTTCTGAGCTCACGTCCGTCCTCAACTCGGCTGCGGAGTGGATGGGTGAAACAGAACTGCTTTGTCTCGTTGTTGTTGAAACAGGGATGACAAATAAAATAAATCTCTAGCTTGCACCGAAGCAGCAACGTGCGCCGCAGTTCTCCGTTTGGCCTGTAGGTGTCAGCCACGTGCTTTGGGAGCGATCGCTTGCGATTGCGGTGTTTATCACCGCTGAGTACTTGCTACGCAATTGGATTTTAAGGCTTCAGGTTCACAGGGGCTATAAAAACAGAGTGATATTTCACTAAATGAGCTTAAATATGTTTTAACTGTTACACAGTCAAATCAGTTGTGAGGTTGAAATTACCCCACCGCCTGTGAGTGAGTGCCCATTAAACGTAGGCGCTTTAGGGGCTGTATCTACCTCCCTTCCCAGATTGCTCTGGGCGCTGTGCCGGATTGTAAATATTTACTCGGGGGACTAGGTGATCCTATTAGCACGCTCTGCACCTCTGCAGTGGGCACCCATCCACGGAGGCGCGGGAACCGTCGGAATGCGGCGAGGCCGGCCAGGGGGATCTTAAGAGTGACCCGCCGAGAGGGCCATGGAAGTCCAGGTCCGAAGAACATGGGCCTTTCTCTGCGAAAAGCTCGCACACAAGAAGACCGAGCGCTGAGCTCCTCTGGCTCCATGCGTCCGGAGCTTCCGGGCCGAGCAGCGAGATGCCGTGGCTTGTGCAGGAGGAGACAGTGTCCTCGGTAACAGTTGCCCAGGAAAATCAGCTTGAAGATGGGGGGTTGATGGAGAGGGTTTATCCAATTACGCCTCATCAGACTGAGTGATTCCAGACTCCCTCAAATGAGGATGGACCCTCCAGCAGCTGGAGAATTAAGAACGTCCCTTTGGCTGGAAGGCGCTGATGGTGCACAGGAAATCCGGCTGCCTGAGACGGCATCTGGGACTCGTTTTGCCAAGGGACCAGTGGCCGTGTGTGACATCACACTAAAAATGACACTTCCCACCTAACTGCACCTTCCTGTAATGCACGTGGTCAGAACCACCCAGCCTGAGAGTCAGAGCTTTCGACTGAAATTCAGCTCACGTAAAAGTTTCCTCCAGAAATCTTCCAATGTGATTCGACTAGACATATGTGTTGGGTGTGAAGCGGGGGGGTGGTGGTGGTGGTGGTTTGCACAGTCTGGAACAGCTCGATTGCTACTCAGGCTCACCCGGTTGGGAGAAGGGAGGAAAACTGGCCTTATCTAACTTTAGCCACAGGATGTGGCGGACTCTCCGTCCAGACCATGTGCTGGAGAAAGGCATGACTCAGCACAAGGCGCATGGTAGGGGTCTGCTGCTCTCTGCTCTGCCCTTGGACCAAACACCCACAGCCTTCCACTTTCACTGTTTTGCCTTGCTGTGGGGGAGCGGGTGAGGGGGAGTGATTGGCCCCATCTGCAAGTCATGGGAATTTTGAGCTTTGTTTTGTTTTGTTTTGATTGCTGACTCCTGCTCAGTGACCATGCCTGCGGAGCTCTCTATTTATTCAAATGCAGGGACTTCACCGTCCTCTATGAGCAGAATCAAAGCTCTGACTGACTGCATGGGTGATGGCTTCTAATTGAGAGTGAACGCGAAACACATGCGGCATTATTCCCGCACAGCTGTTGGATGCGATACGGGCAGATGACACAGTCTTTAGTCCAGCGCGTGAGCCAGGACCCCCCCCCCCCATCTGTCTCACACACATCTTTGTCACAGCTGAGCTGGCATGCTGAGACCAGCAAGTTCATCCTCCAGATGTCTATCAGCTGAATGGGACACGCCCCTAGAGCCGTGACTCACCAGTACCGCTCCTTCTCTCTTGTGACGCCTTTCAGGAATGTGCTACTTTAGCACCAGCATGCCTGGCAGTCCGCACGATGCCCCGTGAGCACACAGCGCTGTTGACTCGACCCCCCCCCCCGCCACGGTCCGCGGCGGCCACGGACTGTGATTCCTGCACAGGGCTGAAAGGCTGTCTCTGTAACTTCCACCACTGCACCGTGACCTCTGACCCTCCCCCTCTGGGTTTGCACAGGGAGAGAAGGGGAGGATTGTCCTTATCCTCTCCGGGCTCCTGGAGACTTTTTTTGGGGCAGGGGGATTATTTTGCCAGGTGTCTCCTCTGGCTCTGGGAATGTTGTTTCCCCCCCCGCCCCCCCCCCCCTCTACTTGGGTAAACCGATCCTTTGTTTGGGCCGGGACGGTGTGGATGTCCCGGTCAGAGATAGCCCATCCTCTAAGGCCCTGCGATGAACCCGGCGTGGAGGGAGTCTGTGCGTGTATCTTAACAAGGGGCTCTCCGTCCTCTGCGGTCACGCTACACAGCCGTGCACAATACGAGCTGATCTTATTACCTCTCTGTGGCACTGCCACACAGCCTAGCCTGCCGTCCTTCAGACACTGTAGTGGGTAAAGTTCGTGTACTGGTCACTAAGATTAGAATCTGCTTCTCTCTGTCTGTCTGTCTGTCTGTCTGTCTCTCTCCCCATCTGATTAGGTTTCCCCAGAGCAGGTGCACAACCAGGGCACCCCGCGCCTTCCTTCGGGCAGGTGACTAACAGCATTCCAAAGGGCCCCGACCGCCCTGTGCCACAATCCCACCCTAAAGACCAGGACTCACTGGTGCAGAGAGCGGAACACATCCCAGCCGGAACCCGCACGCCCATGTGCGCCCACTGCGACATGGTCATCAGGTGGGTCTTACGTTACATTCCTTTAGTGAGCACTGCTCTACACACACACACACACACACACACACACACGCTAGATGCTATCGGTGCTATTAGGACTGTTAAGTAGAGTGCATCAGTTTTTATCGTAGCCAAGTCCCTCTAGAGCACAGACGAGGAGAGCCGAGAGCCCTTGCTGTACACAGCAATGTTTTAGGGCCCTTAAAGTGTTCGTTTCTGTTTTCAGTATGAGCAGCCTCAGGAATACAGCGGGAGTTGTGTTTTACAAAAGTGTAAACAGCCTACATGAGGTTATGAGGGGTGTGACCAAGCGATGTGGCGTTTTCCAGCAGACGTGAGGGCTGTGCGGATCGGGATACAAATAGCAACGCCTCGCCAATTATATTACTCTCCTCATACCTTTTACACAGCATCTCTGAAAGCAACAATTCCAGGCTCTGGCGAGGCCATTTCAGTAAAGCACAGACAGAGGTGCTTGTGTGTAAGGTGTGAGCCCCGTATGAGCAAATATTTGGAACTGCACTGATATTTTCCTGTAGGTAGAGAAATACCAGTCACCAGAAATTAGCAGCCAGAACTGAGGGTGTGCAGTTTAATAATAGACAATGGGAATAGCACATCCTGTGTTATGTAAGCCACTCCGTGGAGCGTCAGGTTGGAGTATCCGTGGAGCTAATTACGATTCTTCACATTCTTCTCCAATTAGGTTGATGAACTGTATCATAAAGGACTCTTATTCTGTAAATGTTAGCGGTCATATGCATTTCCTGTCTTCCAGTGTCATGACTATGTCTGTCACAGACATTATTCTGTAGCCCGCTGTAATGTCTTTGTGTTTCCAGCTAACAGCTTGTTTGCCTAATGCTCTAATCAAAAAAGGCAGATCGCCGAAAATAGCCGTAGCTGATACACTCTGGGGGCAGTGTGTTAAGTCTTTATCATTACCGCAGCTTCGCGACTCACACTACCCGCTCCGTCACCCTCGCGTCGCCCAAGGCACGACTGTACCAAAATGCACTTTGAGTGGTTTCTAAAATACCACCATAAGACGTAGCACTCGTCTATGTGCGCCCATGAAATTGGAGACCCTTAAAGAGTAAAGGGGTGCGTATAAACACATTGGTATTGTTAAATGGGGGCACGATAGGCTCCTCCGAGGCGCGTTATATATGCAGTGTGACAGTTACTCGCAGGAGTTCACATCCTGTAATGAATTAATAAATTGTCCTCACCGCCGTCTGTTTGTTCTCTTGACCCGTAGAATTGGAGCAGACCTGCGTAAAGCCGTCACCGGCCCCGGCCCGTGTCAGTGCGGGCGGGGTGTGTGGCCTGAGCTTTAATTTGCAGGGAAAGTAATCGCTGATTAATTTGGCATGACAGCTGGGCCAGGCAGGGGCCGTGCTGCCTTCGCGTGAGCCGAGCGAGAGTTCACAGGGCTCCGCCGTGCCTTGTTATCATTCAGTAGCTCAGAATGCACCTACCACCCCTCCCCCTCGCAACCCCCGACAGCCTGAGCCCCGGGGCTGGTGTACGTTACACTGCCGCGGCCCAGGGACAGACTCGCAGACTCCGGGCAAAAAGTGGCCGTGACATCCAAGCCTGAGGGCTCCGTTTTCGGCACTCGATACGCTCTGAGCCCTTTGTTTTCCCTCTCAGCTAATCATCCGATTTGTAACCCGCATTCCCGCTGACAGAGTGGACCCTCACGGTCCCTGTCCGTCTGTCTGTCTGTGCAGGGGACCTTTTCTGGTGGCCATGGGGAAATCGTGGCACCCGGAAGAGTTTAACTGCGCCCGCTGCCGCAGCTCCCTAGCCGAGGTGGGCTTCGTGGAGGAGGGCGGCGCCGTCTACTGCGAGCGCTGCTACGAGCAGTTCTTCGCACCCACCTGCTTCCGCTGCCAGAAGAAGATCCTCGGGGTGAGTGAAACTCCTGAGACGCTCCGGAAACCCGCTCGCAGGTCGCCCGGTTCCAGATCACAGGGGCATAAAGGAGTCGGAAGGATTAATAATGATGATGATGATGATGATGGAAAAAGAAACCCATTTAATTGGGATCATGAGGTCTGCAAGACCAAAGCGCAGAGGCGCACAGCAGCGGGTGTCTGGGTGCCCATCAGGTCAGCACCGCGCAGCGACGCTAACGAGAGGCTAGGCTAGGCTTCAGCCCCCTGGCCCGGCACACCCAACTACTGCTAACCACGTGATCCTGTTTGCTGGCTCTGCTCAGGGCATCATTAAAATGTGTTTCATCATCTCAAGGTCATCTGGCTGAGGAATGAGGGAATTTTTTTAAAATTTTCTTAGCTGCCCTTGACTTGAGAGACAAACAGCTAGTAGTCATGCGAACATCTGCTCTAGTTTGAGATCATGTCTACTTTATTAAAACTATAGCAAATAAAAAAAGTCGCTTGTTGATGAATGTACTTCTGTTTTTGTTTGTTTGAACCTCCTAACAGGAAGTTATCAACGCCCTAAAGCAAACCTGGCACGTGTCCTGCTTCCTCTGCTCCTCCTGCCAGCAGCCTATCCGCAACGACATCTTCCACCTGGAGGACGGACAGCCCTACTGCGAGAGAGGTGAGGGTGTGGCTCGCACGCTAGCCCCAACCCGCAGCTCCACCCGGGGGTGTCCACCCCGCCCTCGGAGACTGCCCTTAGTTACAGCACAGTGGCTGAGTAACCCATGCTCATTACGGTCATTAAACGGTCCCTGACCTTTACAAGTTAGCGGAGAGCCACTAACGCTCACTGCGTCACAGCATCTGCACGGCGAGCTGGTGTTTACTGTTGAATCCCCTCCGTGTTACACTTGGTGCGCATTAATCCCATGGACTAACCAGTGTCTGGTTCATGGTTCTTTTATCAGATTATTACGCTGTCTTTGGTACCAACTGCCACGGCTGTGACTTCCCCATCGAGGCTGGGGACAGGTTCCTGGAGGCGCTGGGGTTCACCTGGCACGACACCTGCTTTGTGTGTTCTGTAAGTTCGTGCAAAAAAAAAAAGAGACCTATAGCTCTGGTGTTTTGTCCTAATGTCAGCATCCACAGAGTGTCAACGGGTGCTTCTCATCTCCAGGTCTGCAGCACCAGTCTAGAGGGCCAGACATTCTTCTCCAAGAAGGACAAGCCCCTGTGCAAGAAGCACGCCCACACGGTTGTCATGTGAGCCCACCCGCTGCCACGGCAACGCCACAATGAGAGAAAAGCTGCAGTTGTCCGTGATGTTTTGGGTTTAGATGGTATTAATGACTTCATTAATGGAGAGGGTTACGGGAACGTGTGCTTCAGTTCTCCGATGTGCTGACTATTTGGAGCGTTATCCAGTGTGTGTTTTCCATTGCCCTCAGTAGGAATGCTATAAAATAGTCTTTCTTTCTTCTGCTTTTTTAAAACAAGTTTTTCAAGACAGTAATATATAACTTTACTTTTGTCCTGTATATTAACCATCATCTCACACACACCCTTGAGACATTTTTAAAAGGGAGATCTTAAATGTACTGTTCGTTTTCCTCTTTTTTCTAGCGTTAATATAAAATGCAATAATGTGCAAAAAAAAAGAGAAAATGAAACAAAAGAGAAAAGTAGTATGTAGATGGGAAATTGGAGAACAGTGCAGAGTGAGTCTAACTTGACTGAGAATGAACCTCACACAAAAGGAACCGTTTTCATGGAGTGTCCTTTGCAAGACTAATGATTTGGATAATTTCCATGTACTATAATAATGAAAGAATTGTACTTTATTGGTTAATCTGTAATTTGCAGTCATGTTGTAGTAAGTAGATTTAGAGCTACATGCTATGTTTTATCAAGAGATACAAGCCTCATTCTCGGTGGGTCGCGTAATCTGCACATCAACTTTCTGCTTTCAGCTTCGTTCTCGTGTAAACCCACCCCCACCCCCCATCTTTGCTAGGGTCTGAAACAGAGCTCTGTTTATCTGGGTATATTTATTGGGGCCTGTGAGATGAATTTGGGGGTTTCTAATGGCTTTGCACATCAGTTACTGCGCTGACCGTGTCAGGGCAGAACATTGTTTTGAGGACAATGCTGATTTATGTTCTTTTTTTTTTTTCTTTTTTTTTTGTCCCCACGTGATTAATCTTTGTAAGATTTTAGAGTTTGGGTCCTAGTGTTGAAGTAAAATCTATTCTGAATAAGAACTTGTCACACTGGGACTTGTGAACACCTAGTAGCTTTAGAAATGAGAAGTGCACAGACTGCTAATCTAACCCCATTTAGCTTGAGTAAACACACCATTTTTGTACTTTTATAGAGCTTTAGTTCGCCTGTAGTCATAAATATGTATTATGAAATGTGTTTGTGTTTTTGCTACCTTTTTATGCTTGTTTTGTTACCTCCTAATTAAGATATGGGAAAATAAACACTGTTCTTATCAAGCTCTGCCTGGGAGTGTAGTGAATGTTAACACAGACTGAAATGTGAATGCACTCAGTGGGCTGGTCTCCCCTGACAAGGATTACATTTTGTCTTGAACTAAACTCCAGAACCAGCGTGTGTCACTATTGAATTTTCTTCGGTTTGGAGTTAATATGGGTCTTGGAAACTGGCCAAAAATGATCTCAATTACCTCTTCCTTTTTCCATCAAAAATGTTTTTCATTTAATTATTATTTTCTAGTTACTGCCATAGAAAAAGAAAAATGCTATTGTTCAGACGTAATGTATACATTTAATGCTTTATATAACTTTTTTTTTTTTTTTTTTCATATTTATGAGCCATCGTGGTCCCTTCAAATCTCTTAAGTTTCCAAAGTTAGTTTGTCGGGATGTTATAAATATAGCATTTTAAATCATTCTAAACTACCTGGGTTTGTTTGCAATACATACTTTTAACCCTATATTTGCTGGCAGTTACTGAATCAATCTCTACTGTGTCATTGTCTGCTTGATTGCTTATTTCTCTTTATGGCAAAAATGTGCGTCTGTTCTGAAGGCATTGCCTTCATGGGATAAAACTGTCCACACCAGACAGACATACAAGAGCCTTGAGGAAGCAGTTAAACCTTTGTAGTACCAGCCAATGGAAATATTAAACTGTTGAAGACACACTTGGGACTTTTTTAAGATTCAGATCCTATCTGTCGCAGACTGAGAGTAACTGATTGCTTTGACTTTGTGCCCATTTGTCTGGATGATGTTCTCGTCACTTGGTGTGCGTGTGCCCCACTGTAGACTGGATTCATGTTACTTTGGAATGAATCTGAACGCAACTTTACATCATTTAAAAAGGTTTTTTTTTAAAAAGCGCTCAAATGTGGTCCAGTATTTGGGAAAGCTCTGCAGTGTACATCGTGTTTGCATAGCTGTGCGTTCCAGAGTCGGGGGCAGGTATTGCTGTTGGGCTGTGAGGTGCACTGCGCTCGCGCGTCGGTGGTAGGAGCTCTTTCCGCTGCGCGAGGACGCGGTTGATGAAGGTTCCTCGAGTTGGAAGAAGCTTCTGAAGACTGAACGCAAACGTTTCACTGAACCGTGTGCTAAGCACTGTAATGTTTTGGATCAAGAAAAAATAATTCTTTTACCCGAGAGAAGACACTGGACGGTTCCGCGTGGCGTACAGTGAGGTGAGTGCCGTTTTCTAACTGATTGCGTGATTGTGACAGCCGCGCGCAGTTCGCGAGGTACGATTTGAAAAGCCGAAGCGGTAAAACTTTTTGATTTCTTCTCCTGGTCTGTGTTTTCGTCGTACGACGCGTGCTTAACTGCGTGCTGTTTTTCCAAGCGAAACCCAGTGTTTCTTTCTCACGCGCCCGTATGTATCCGCAAAGTTTCCTCGCTCGCTGTGGAATCTGCTCGAGCCGTGCTCCTCCGCCGCGCTCTGCGCGAGATGAAGATCTGGGAGATTTGCTCCAGCGCACCTTCGACTTTCCACGTCCTTCTTCTGCGGTGCGTTTATCGTACCGTATCATTTCAATAACTACAGCGCGCACTTAAACTTCAGCGTTACAGAAGTCTAGATAGTGTGATCATCTCCGGCACCCTGCGCCGATTATCAACCTAATCACGCTAATACACAGTACTAGGAGCTGGCGTAAAAACTCACATCACTGGCCCAGGGGAGAAACTAAACGGGGTCAGTTGCAGAAGTTTAGGATGACGCGTCGGTTTTAAACACGTTAACCTACGATATGTCAGTCCAGTTTTTAAATATGTCCCGTGTTTGATACACGTATGTTGTCCCTGCGTTTTGAGCAATCTTAGTGGAAGAGAGTCCTGCTTGGTGTTATTTTGTGAACTTCCCTGGGCGTTATGGTATGATGTCTTATGTGCTTGTTCCTGGGCGTTATGGTATGATTATTTTTTGTGAACTTCCCTGGGTGTTATGGTATGATATGATGTCTTATGTGCTTGTTCCTGGGCGTTATGGTATGATGTCTTGTTCCTGGGCGTTATGGTATGATTATTTTTTGTGAACTTCCCTGGGTGTTATGGTATGATATGATGTCTTATGTGCTTGTTCCTGGGCGTTATGGTATGATTATTTTTTGTGAACTTCCCTGGGTGTTATGGTATGATGTCTTATATGCTTGTTCCTGTAGATGCCCTGCTGCGTGTTGACATAGTTGAGGGTCCCATATTTCAGTAAGGTGCTTGGTTTCGCCCTCAAACGTGCTGTTGTATGGACTAAGGTAAGCTCCACCTCTTACGCATGGAATAATTGCTGAGATGAATCAATTTAGGACAGTTTTATGTGACCAGGGTATTTATAGAAATAAGGGACAGTAGGTATTTGCTACAAATGCACTTTTGACACAAGGCCCTCTCTTACTGGGAAAGTTGTATCTCAGAGGAAAGTCAGTCCATCTAAAACTGTCAGTTCGTCTAAATTACAGGCACGTTCAGTTTTTCTTTTCCTCAACGTCACACACAGTCCACACTGTTCCCTTGAACTTTTTTAATTAAACATTGAGCCCTGGTGCCGTTTGGAAGCTGCCTTTCCGAGCCAGAGTTGGTCGCAAAAGTTCGTTAGCATGTCTGTGCGGAGGGAGCAGGTTTCTGAGAGAGGAGGAGGAGGGCGGCTTTAGCAGCGAGCCCGTCAGGGCCAGGGAAGGCGAACGTCTGCCTCGCCGCCGCCTGGCTCGCCGGTGGGAATCGCGGAACAGTCTTGCCGGCTGCTCCCACTCCCTCTAGACTGCCTGCTGTATCACTTTTGAATGAGCTCCATACTGTCCGTCCCAGTTCGGGAAGGGAAAAAAAAATGAAAACAAGGTTCAGACCTTCTCAGACTCCCTCTTGGTCCGATAACCAGAACCAGCTGCACGTTAGCATGTTATGACCAGATATTTATATGAGAAAATGTCCTGTCGATGTTTCTTTTCGCTGGGTAACATTACTCTTGTTCTAGGCTTGTGTAGCACAGTGGTAGCTCAGTGGTTAAGGTATGTGAGTCGTAATCAGTAGGTTGTTGGTTCAAGTCGCCACTGTTGGGCCGCTGAGTAAGACCCTTAACCGTCAATTTCTCAAGGTGTTTTCAGTCATAATTATAAGTTGTTTTGGATTAAAGCGTCAGATAAAAGCTGTACATGTATGCTGTCCCTGGTTGCTGCAGTAGTTGAAGTCCATTGACTGTGCAGGGATGTAAAAACGTTTGTTAACGTCGGCGTCGTAGAGCTTGGAACTGATGGGCAGATCTGTTGTGACATGTTGGCGTGCGGCCCAAACCGCCGTTGCTCATGCCAGTGTCTGTGGATCTCACATGGGCTCCGACTTTCTCTATCACTCTGTTTCTTTCTCTCGATGTCACGCCAATGTCGGCGTGACATTCGTGTTCCTGTTGGTTGGAGCTCACCGTCTGATGTGGAAACATCTCTGCTGAGGCTTAACATTGCTTTGGATATCGTAGCGTTTCTCCTTTACTTTTCAGGGGGCTTAGAGTCCTTGCCTAAGCAGGCCCAGAAACTGCCTGTTAGAATTCAGGCTTGTTTCACCCAAACACTTGGCAGTGTATGCAGTAGATACCGTGGCCCCTACCAGCAGTAGAAAGTTCTGCAGCTGTCCGTCCCTGGACTGTTCTGTCCACACACCTGAGGGCTGCGAGACTCAGTAACGAGCTTCTGATGTTGCTGGAGAAGGGGGTGCATTTTAAGCTCCTCCACCAAGGTGACAGCAGCGCCAGGCGACGTGGAGGTCAGGGCATGGATTGGCGGGACGCTCGGTTGCCACGGCCGTCTCGAGTCTTGGCTGCAGCCGCACCGCGCCACGGGGGCCGGACATTGGACAGGAGGAGTGCGGTGTTGGGCAACCACACACCCCCCACCCCCACCCCGCCAAGAGACACACAGATCTCTGAACACAAAGCAGCGGGGATAGAGGTTTCGGGTTTTTTTTTTTTTTTTCTCTTCATCAAGCTTTCTTTTGCTTTCTAACTTTTCCAGCTACCAAAACAGTGGCCTTGGTCTAGGTCATTGCCTCTCCCTCCCTCCCTCTCTCTCTCTCTCTCGCTCTCTCGCTCCCTTTTTTTGCGAGAAGCACTTCAAACCCAAACAGCCTCTGGAAAGAGTCTGCTCTCGCACGGAGGTCAACAGCTGCAGCTCTCTCCTCCCGCCGACCGGTTGGGGGTGGTGGAGTGGTGGGGTGGATGGGTGTGGGGCTTTAGTGGGCGGTGTCAGAGCTAAGCTGTATTAGCTGACCTTTCACCCGTGGCTTCCGCTGGCGTAATTGCAGGAAACGAGGCGGACCAATGAGAAGACAGGAGGCCGGCCTCGCATTAAAGAGCCCAGAGGTGCCAGTGTTGTTAAAATGGGGAGGGGGGTGTCCTGAAAGGTTATACCTGTCTGAAACGGGCACACATCATTGTTCTCCTAACAGTCATACGCCTGCTTTGCTGAATAACCAATAAACGACGAAATTGTAAGTACAGTGGAATATGATTTTCTGACTTTCTGAGGTACTATCAGGGTTATGAGGATATGGGGTGAGACATTTACTGAGCGAGAGAGACCTGTCAGAGAAAACGGTGTTAAAGTCATGGAGAAAGAATCTGTGGTTAGAGGGTGGAGGGGGGGGGGTTCTGTGAAAAGGGCCCACCGTAGCAATTGGATTTGACAGTTCACCACTGTCACAAATAAGCAAAAATGCGTGAACTGTGAACTGTGGCAATGCTCAAGATGAAAGTCCCGCTCGCGTCCCCCCCATAACGCAGACGGCAGGAAGATTGATGACACCTCGGCCTTTGATATCAGGCTCAGGACGAGTGCACAGAGGGAAACCATTGTGCACAGATCAGGGGCGCATGAGAGAACCCCCCCGCCGGAGGACGTTTCATCTCGGACGAGCTCTGTGCACGCGCATGCACGCGTGGGTCGGCGGGTGTGTTTCGCATCTGCATCTTTTTATCTTCGGCTGTTCATGAAGCGCTCGCTAGGGAGATGTTCCCGCAAACGTTGGAAAGGTTCGCTCGCAGACGGAATTCCTGTGTGCCAGTAATCGGCAGGCAGGAGTGGCACTACACCCGTATTATGCCCATACTACACCCGTACTACACCCATTTGAAGGAGCGGTATTGGCACTCCATAGCAGAACTGGGGAGGAGGCGTGCATTATGAATGCTGTGTCCAGCCCTGTGCCGGACGGGTTTGTTGGGAATTCTGTGAGGAAGAACTCTGGAGTGCAAGGAATGGAGCCATGTGAGACATGTACGAACCGCCACACACAAACATGTCAGTGAGGGATGAGAGTATTTTACCGTACACAAGATGAATGAGGGATCAGGACACTTTTCCCAGGCATTGGGATGGCTTTTCCAGCTTCTCATAACAGCAGGCAAAGCCCCTCCCCCCTTCAAAGAGGACACCAGGGGGTGTCGAGTTCTGACCAGATACGCTCACATGGGGTCGTAGTATGATGGAGCTGACCCACATGTTCTCCACCACCTCACCCCCCACCACAGCTTCCACGACTCGTCCCCGCCCAAACGCCCCCGTCTGTGGCTGCTTTGCCCATGCAGGCCATGGCTAGTTCCTTGGAACAGAGTCCTCGCTCGTCTGCCTCCGAGGTTTCAGGGGATGAAACAGCAGTTCAGCCCACTGGAGCCTGTTTGTTCATAAACGTCTAGATGACGTATACGTGGTTAACTTGGCCGGTATTTTTGTGGACGTGGTTGTATTTATTTCTCTACCTAATGGACGTATTGGGTTTTGGATTAGTTCTGCGTCAGAACGCGTGTTTAGCCATGCTCGAGTTCATCTGCCCTTCACCCCCTGAACCTTAGCAGGAAATCTCTCATAGGCAGCTGCAATGTAATTAACAGAAACGCATATCTTCATTAACGGTAGATTTGCAGTTTGTGCCCTGTGGGTTTTCGTAATAAACTCCTACAGTATTCAGGGAGAGTTAATATTGGACTTGAATGAAAACCGAGTTAATTCAACACACGTAGCGATTTTACAGTGCTGGTGTTAAACAGAATGAAACCGCCTGAAGTGCCAGAACAGAAAGGACCGTCTCTGTATTCCCCTTTGTTTCATTGTCTTTTTGCTTCTTTTTTTTTTGGCGGGGCTGTCGGTGCAGAAAATCTTGAGCTTAAAAAGTGCCGTGTCCATTAGCGCTTGAAACGTTTTGCGGCTTGAGAAAGAGGAAGGGAATGTGTGAGAGAGCGCGAGAGAGATAAAAGGTGAGAGAGAGAGAGAGAGGGAGAGAAACCATGCACAGCCCTCATTTCCATGAACGAGTGCAGCGGGAGATGTGAGGCAGACAGCGTCGCGCACCACTCCAGCGGCGGCATCCCGAAATCCCCCACCAGCCTGGCATTTCCACACGTGTAGCTGACGCACCGGCCAACCTGTGTCACTGGTTTATCTGTGACGGCGAGCTTGGTTTCACCCGTTTAAAGGCACACTTGGCACACCTCAAGTGTGAAATCGATGAACTTCTGGTCTGACTTTCCATCCGAGAGAAAGACTGCAGGTCTCTCTGTCACTCTGCAGTGTTTTTATGGTAGCGGACGCCTGGACTGGGCCGGTGGACCTTCAGATGTTTACAGCAGAGATCCATTTGTAAATGGTTGGTGGTGAGAAGGGTTTAGCTAAGTTCTCGGCTGAAAACATTCGCGAACTGAAGGATTTGTCGGACCCTGATGGCAGGTCATGTTCTCATCATTTATGAGTGAAGATACAGGATGAACTAACAGTGTTGCAAAACTGTGTCTGGATAATCCATGCAACAATTTCTGATAGTCTGAAGAATGAAGAATTACAGTTAGGAGTTACAGTTATGTAAAACCCCAGAAGATCAGAAGGTATCCGTTTGTCATTATGGCAGCAGCTTGGCGAGGTAGCGTTGCCCTGACGATGCCCCCTGCCTGGCGCCCCATGACGTCTGTGTGAGGGGCTTCACGGTCAGCGAGACTTGGGGGGGGGGGGGGGGGGGGGGGGGGGGGGTCATCCTGTCCCTCTTTCGGTAAAACCTCCCCTCTCCTCAGGGCCTTCCTGTGTCTTTGATAATTGCAATTAATGCGCGCGCGGCCGGAGGGCTGGGATATGGCACGTCGTTATCCCTGATGAGGGAGAGGGACGTGAAATAAAGGGAGGATGAATGGCTCCAAGCTGCAGGCTGCCGTGACGTTTGCCTGGAAGGTCTCATGCTCTCTGAGAGCGGAGGAGCGCTCGCTTCCTGCTATTAGTGGTACGCGGGAGGGAGAGAGAGGTGAGTGGAGTAATGGAAGAAGAGCAGAGTCCAGAGAGGGTCTGGAATCTAATATTTGTGAACTCTGGGATGTGTAATCAGATTGGACTAATGCTGGTTTTCCATCAGGGCATCGTATTGGCAGGCTGGAAAAAAATTCATATATATATATATCTATATCTATCATATATATATATATCTCACACACACACACACACACACACACACACACACACACAGAGAGAGAGAATCTTGTAGGAGGAGTGTCTGCAGGTCTGCTGCAATGGTCAGGACAGCTCTGGAGGTCCGTAGTGGTAAGCCAGAGCTGTGATACTGTTCCTGTTAGCGAGGAACCAGTGCTAATCCAATGATGCTCTCTGGTTTGTCCAGTTATTACCCACCAGGCACTCTGGCGATGCTGTAGTAAACATGTTCTCTGTCATGTTACAGTTTGGGACGTGGCCATGTTTTCTGGACAGAAGGCAGATAAAACAGCTATTCCAGGAGACTATTGATCTGAATATTGATCCCTGCACACGCTCTATATTATTGATACATTTTTGTTCTTCTGCTGTTGGATCAGAGCTCTGGAATTGGTGAGCAAAAAGCTGGTTACCACAGCGACCCCTGTGCTGGTGAGATATTATCGGTTTAGGCCGTTCGAACGATTGGGGTCAAGTCGACAGGCCGTTGTGTCCATTTTGTCCCCGTTGCTGTTGTCTGAGTGCGAGCGCTGTCTCCTGAGCCCAGAACTCGGGCGTTTTAGGGACTGGAACAGAGTCGGAGTGCGGCTCTGTCCCAGTCTGCCTGGCGCTGCCCGCTCTGATCAAGCCTCAAGCGGCAGACATAGACATGCTCACATTTCTTTGGTATGTCTCTCTCTTCGACCTGGTGTTAGCAGAGGGAGGCTGCGTGGGGGGCGGGGCATGGCATGTGGGAGGAGTTCTGGCGGCCAGCCCCTCCGATGCGTCTCTGCACAAAGTCCCACTGTTGCTCTGTGTTATGTCAGAGCTCAGCAAGCAAGACAAGCAAAGTTAAACACGGTTTCCCCTGCCAGCGCGGGCCAAGGATCATTCGCGATATCGGGGAAGGAGCGCCAGGGCCGTGTTCGCCACAGTTCCGAGTTAGATATTTCAATAAACGCTCCGAGTTAGATATCTCAATAAACGCTCGGCACGTAGCACTTAAGGCCGAGGGGGGACCTGGAAGAGTGAGGCGCTTTGAATGTTATGCCGTCGAGTTTAATCAGCGTTGCTGAGCTGTTATGAAAGGAATCTGCCACTACACGATCCTCCGTAAACACCCCGATGGGAAGAGAGGAGTCCACGTGAGTTACTGGCGGTTGGGCTGTTTGGATTTTAAAAGGGGAACTAGCTGTTACGCTCTCGCTTCAGGAGTAACACAGACCTTGAAGGAATTTCAAGAATTCCAGTGTTAAAGTTCATGCTGAAGTTCCATCTGCGATTGAATCTCAGGAAATGGGAGACAGCTCTGTGTGTGTCTGTGCGTGTGCACGTGCGCAGAAATGCTTCGACAATAATACTCGTGCATCACTGAGAGTTCCTGCTTAAATTTCTCCACACACTGTCCACGAATAGCCCCGCCCATCCCCACCCAGCCCAGCCCAACCCGGCTTCCAGAGCCGAGGCTCTTCCCTCTGTACCGCCGGGAACCGGAATCCTCTGTGTGCTTCGCTGGAAACACCTTGGCCACTTAAGCAGCACCATGGCTTTGTCCCAAAATGCCCTCCACACACACACACGCATATTTTGCGTTGCACGTCTTGAGAGGTGCAGACCAGGCTCGGAGTAGCCTTTGTTCTGGTCTCTAAAGCCCCCATTCAGGACGTTTGTAACACAAGCCTGTGCACTTCCTTTAAACGCTTTTGACAGGGGCTGCCACTCCGCGCAGGAGACGGGAAAAGAAGGGAAAAACAGATGAGATCCGATTCCTTCGCACTCACTCCATCCCTGTTGTGGCCCTGGTTTTGATGATTTCAAACGCGTTTCACATATGTTGCACGTTTTCTTGCACACACACATACAAAGAGCCATTCAAGGCCATACCTACCCCATTTCCTCACGGGGGTGCGTGACGTGGGTCGCTTGCATGGGCTCGAACCTGCATGTGGAGGCGCGCCCGCGTGACTCAAACTTGCATGTGACTCTGAGCTGATCGCACGCTCTTTCAATCTTTTTATTTGCATAACGCAGATTAGATCACTTGTGTCCAGTTACACGAATGACTCCCTGATCGACTGCACGGGATTTACAGGGTTTCCCAGGAAGGGGGGGTGTACTCTGTCCAATGGCTGTTGTGATATTTGCTTATTCAGTGTTCATTTGTAAGAGAATAACAATCAATGTGAATAATGTTCCACATCTGCAGGCAGTTCCTCCGAAACACTTTCCGTATAGCTACACTGGCCTGTACCTAACAACGGTGTTG
The DNA here is from genome assembly GCF_013358815.1 of Electrophorus electricus. Classification (NCBI taxonomy): domain Eukaryota; kingdom Metazoa; phylum Chordata; class Actinopteri; order Gymnotiformes; family Gymnotidae; genus Electrophorus; species Electrophorus electricus. The sequence continues at coordinate 15,699,451 of NC_049551.1, forward strand.
CTAGGGGCTTTTACCTGCGTCAGAATGACAGCTGCGTTGAGAGTCATCCTTTGTCCAGAAATATCCAGCCAACAGTTGTTCCGGACGTAGGACCTCACCGATGATGGACAGTAGGGTGGCTCATGCGGGACACTCGCAAACGCTGCGGCAAGTAACGTTTCCGCCACGTTAACGACCTGTGCCGGGCCGTGCCGGAGTGCCAGATGAGCGAAGGCGAGTGAGAGAGAGTCAGTGTCGGGACTTCTCCAAGCCGGTTGCGACTCCAGTCCCGTTGGACCTTTTCCGGTCCAGGGCGTTCCCGGCTAGGGCCTGGATGAAGTGCTGGTGTCTTTATTCGTCCACACGCTGCTCAGCCTGCGGACTCTTGGCAGCGCTCTGTCCTGCTGCAGCTGTGCAGCTAGCGAAGGCTTGACCAAACAAAAAAACAACAGCAAAAACAAACAACTACTCAGACACAGGCTCCGAATGTGGGCAGAGACCGAGGCCAAAAAAATCCACGCCGCGCGCTATCCCATGAGCCCGCTGGCAGGCTCGGACCCTGGACCGGGTCGGGGGGCGGGTTCCCTGAGCCTACAGGCGTGCTGCACCTGGCTGTGATTGGAAGGTGCAGGGCCCGAGAGCTGCAGGAAGACAACGGCAGTGAACCCAGGAGAGTGCTCTGCCTGACGCCTGACGCCCAGCACTCGTAGCTCCAAGCCACAAGCATGCGCTTTGTGTGCGTCAGCTCCCAGGAAGCTGCCAGAAGGATCACGGCTTGTATTTTGGTCTCTGCCGGCCTCGTGTTTCTCTACTTTATCACTCCTAATTCCTCAGCTGGAAATAGTTTGGTCATTTTGTTGTCATTTTCTAAACTTGAGTGCGGGGCTCTCTTTCATAGCTCAGCCTGCTGCCTGGTCTAATCTGAGACAGCTGGAATATCAGTCACACCGCGCACCTCAGTCGGCTCTGGGTCTTATGGTGTTTGATTGCAGCTCGCTCCATGCTTTCATTTTCTGACACACACATACACACACACACACACACACACAAGCAGAGAGCTCGGTTGCTCACTTCGAGGCTTTATTATCTTGTCTCTTCTGCATGTCTATTTAAGGCGTTTGTTTTTCACTTTCTTTACGCTCTCTCACACACGCGCATTCTCTCCCTCTCTCTGTCTTTCTTTGTAGTTCTCTCACTTTCTGTTTCCCTGAACAGTAGGGGAGAGGACAAGTTTAAGCTCCAAAGATATTTATAACAATAACAGGGATAACGACGCTGTAATTCCAAGTCCTTTTCCAGGAAGTCAGTTCAGACGCAGACACAAATTCAGAGACACACCTCTCTCTCTCTCTCTCTCTCTCCTCCTTTTTGGATAACGGACACTATTCAGATAATTTCCAAATTTGCCGCAGTATTTTTTATTTGCCTGTTTTAATGTGACAATGTTCAGACTAGATCCAGTTACAAGGTGAAAGGGGCCAACCGGAATATGAACTCCTCTGGCTGAGCCGCGCCGCTCTGAATGGAGCGTAGCCTTCACGTTGCGGTGCCGTGGTAGCAGCTGTAATCGCAGGTGTGCTGGAGACACGTGAGCAGCTCCGGTGTTTTATACTGCATACAGGTGGCACACGTGTTCTGTTTGCCTCAAGTCCAATAGCATATTAGTGACCTCATCCACGATGGGAAAACCAGCCAAGCAGCAAAGATCTCATTAATATTTATTTACAGGTTGAAGGAGCCTATAAATAAACATGAGTAACGTCAATATTTTGGAATGTCATTTGAATTCAGAGCCCGAGCAACCAAAATAAGGATTTTTTTTTTTTACAACAAATTTCAGTGGTAATGAATCACCTGTGTGGTTTTTATTTATAGAAGCTCTCGATCTCGGCATTTTAACTCGGAGCGTGTTAGAGTTGAGTGCTTGCCATGGGTGCTGTTTTGCACAAGTTAACACACATTTCCAGGCGGGCGTGTGAGTTGACTGACGTTGTTGCACGGTGGATGGGAGTGAGTCAGGAGGGTGGGTGAGCTCGAAGGCGGAGCCAGAGCGCTGCTTCCATCCCAAGTGTCGCCGCCTCCTGGCTGATCCAGCGCTCACCCAATACACAATCCTCTCAGCAGTAGGTCTGGGTGTTGCCTGATACGATATGTATCATGATATGAACGTCACAGTATAACATGATATGATGTCTAGTCTGTTATACAATTTTTATTAAGGTGAATATTACCAAAATAGCATTATTATTATTATTACTATATATTAACAATGATGCATTAATAAATAATAACAAATAAAGACCAATAACGTAATGGACAAAGTAAATTTAAACCAATATAGAGAAAACAACAAAACCAAATAATTTCTGAATAGTCAGTAGCTTCTGACCTCCCACTAACAGGAAAAGATTTAAAGCTGAACATTAATAGCGCTCACAAATGTTGAAACATGTACAATTATAACTCGTATTAAGTGAACATTTTTCCTCCCACATTGACTCAAATGTCAGCTGAGTGCAGCTGCTTTTTCTGGCTTTTCCTAGACGGGCGTGTTGAGTTTTTTTGCTGAGGCACCACCTGCAGGTTGTTTTAAACACTGCACTTCAACGTTTGCTGCGTCAGCTTCACACTGGCCAAAGAATATGAACGTTCAGAACTATCCACATGGCCGTGGCTTCGCGTATCGGTCAGAGTGTATTCACGATATATCGTTGTATCGATGTATTGCACACGGCGCTAGTATTCTGGGCAAAAAAAAGGCCACGTCTAACGCTCCGAGTTAGATATCTCAATAAACGCTCGGCACGTAGCGTGGGGAGGGAGCCCCGGGGCTAGCCCTGGAGGCAGGGGTATGGGAAGCATGCTGCCACTCTCTCTGCGTTTATTTCAAACGGCCTTTTTTGTAGCTCTGCAGCCGTGTGTGAACAGCTGTTTTCCTGGACTACCACCTGTGCCGGGCGCGCTCGCCGCTCCGCTACAGTACACCTTTTTGTGCCGTCCTTAAAGTTCAGCTCCAATTAATGGGAGCCTTGTGCTGAGCATGGCAGTTTAGGCATCGGGAAACCGGAGTATGAACGGACCACGAGGCGAAGGGGCCGCCACTCCAGCGACGCTATATTGGCTCAGTCTCCTCCTGAACTGGCCAAACCTCCGTCCTTCGTGTGTGTGTGTGTGTGTGTGTGTGTGTGTGTGTGTGTGTGTGTGTGTGTGTGTGTGTGTGTGTGTGTGTGTGTGTGTTAATGTGTCTTGTAAGCTGGAGCTCATGTTGAGTAGAGCTGTATCAGCAGAGCCAGTTCTGCACAGGAGTGCGCAGGAAAAGAAAAAACCCCAAAAAGTCAAATGTGAAAATGAGTGGAACTCCCAGGACTTTCAAAACAAGGCAGGAGATTTAATTCCACATACCTGGACGGCTTAGAGCATGGAAAATCCCCCGGTATCCCTGCATACACCCCACCCGAAGGTCCGAGCGCAGCTGCTCACCACTGCATACAGGCTTCTGGAGAAATAAGAACAATAATAACAAGGTAATGAAACTAAGGTTAGTGCAGCTCTCTCTCTCTCGACACTGCAACGGCCACCGTGTGTTTGGCTCTGGAAATCTGCAGTACAAGTCTGAGCAGTCCATCACTTGGGGATGGCACGGGTTTATGGAAGAGGCCTGTCGAGTCGGTCCGCCCCTCTGCCACGGCCCCAGTGTTATTCTGGGCGGAGGGGTCGGGTGTAGCGCCATGGTGTTTTAGGCCAAGTGCCTGGACACTTGGCTGGGATTTGGATGGGATTTGGCTGGGATTTGGCTGGGATTTGGATGGGAGTGGACAGGAGAGAACGGTGAGTGTGAGCCACCTCCCACCACCCAGCCAGCTCCACCCAACCAGTTCCAACAACTCCACTGCCCTTGTCCGAATCAAGGCTACCCATCTGGAACGGTGGCGTGTTCTCACCAGCTCTGCCTGAGCTCGCCTTGTGGGTCATTATTGGACTCTTCAGGGAGGGGGTCTGGAGTGTTCTGTGGGGGTCCACTGGGTGGGGCTTTCTTGTTTGGCACACAGAGATCTACTCGAAGCCCCTGTCTAATCCTCTGTAGAAAGCAAAGCCTCTCTGTGCAAACAGAGCTGGAATGAACACCAGTGACTCTGCGTGTGTATGTGTGCGTGTGTGTGTGTATGTCTGCAGGAATAACATTCCCCCACCAGCATGCGATTGCAGGCTACTTTTAGAGCCTGGATGTCAGTGGTGGTCGACTGTCTTTCACCGTCCCATTTAAACGGCGTTATTGTGTCTCGGGAGCGGGGCAGCTCTCCCAGACCGGCCCCCGGCCGCTCCGCTAGAGTCATGCGTTCTCCTTGGCTCTCTCGTCTCTTGTAAACAGAAAAAGCTCGCACTCCAGACAGAATGCCAGATTTGTTCCTTCCTCTGGTCCCGTCGACTGCGTGTTCCCGTCCCCGTGCAGTTAAACTGGCAGGACAGCTGTACTGGGCCGCTCCGGATAATCCGCCCGCGCTCGTCTTGGCACGGGGAGGCCGTCATGTGTTTTGTTTTACGGACCGTGCCGTTAACCTTCGCCAGTCTCCAGTACAGACACCCGAGCCACGGGGTAATCGGAGAGGGATTTGGGGGGGGGGGGGGGGGGCGGGAGTCTTTGAACCTCGGCTCGCTCGACAACGGACTTTAATGCCTAGTAGCCAAACTGTCAGAGGAGTGTGGGGAGGCTGGTGGGAGGGGGAGGGGGAGGGGCGCGCGCAACATCCAAGCTGTGTGCGTCGGGGGAGCATCTTGGTAGACGGAGTGTCTGAAACAGGGAGTTGAACTCCTCTAAACCGCAGCCTGATTAAGCCCCGTCTTCCAGCGTCCCGGCACGCCAGGAACTCTGCGGTGTGGCTTATAAATGAAAAACGGCCCGGGGCACCGGAGCCGGGGGACGCCATAAAGTGAAGGTTGCGCTCTGGCGCGCTCTCTCCGCGCGTCCCCTAAATCGTACGGGCAGGACCCGGTTTATGTCCTTGGCCCTGCTAATTAACAGTGGAAAATGGAATAACAAATGGGCAGGCAAAGAGAAAGCAGCGGTCACGAAGACAAAGTGAACCAGCTGCGATTCTCGCACGGTAACCCAAGGCCATTTTGGCAGGCCAAACTAAATGATTTCTGATTCATTACAATGATCCACATTACTGCATTAACTCACTGGAACACCGATATCTTCCCCTGCTTGTTTTGGTTTTTTTTACACCTACAGTCTATATGTTGCCAATAAAGCATTTCGAATTGATTTCAGTGGAATGGAATGGCGGTTCCATGCATCACACTGCAGCCATATGTGAGCGGCGGGCCCACAATGTGTGCTCTGTGTTTGCTGAGAAAGGCTTCTTGTGAGGTGGCTCAGCAGCGCGGCGTGCGGGCCCTCTCTGTCCCGGGGCGGGCGGGCGGGGGTTGGTTGGGTGGGTGGTGGTGGATCGCGCCTCAGCACGGAGACCTGCAGCTGCCGTTCGGGCTCCGGGTGACAGAGCTGAGCAGAAACACGGGGCTGGAAAAATCCAGAGTGGAGCTATGGCCATACCAATCCATCAGGGATTACACTCAGAGTTTAGGACTCCCTCACCCGCTGGTGAGGACCCAGGAGAGAAGGGATTAGGGTGAAATCCTGCCACGATGTGCACTCTCCTGGGCTGGAGCTGCCATTGTTCCGGAGATCTTTCCACTTCTCCATTACCGAGGATATTGTTCCACTGCAGCTAATTCCATGCCTTATCCGTGTTTGTGGTGAAATAATCCCTGATGGCAATGAGCTCGGTAGGCGTTCAGGAGAGAACTCCCCCCATCCCCTGCCCGTGCTCCCCGTCACACGCTTATCTGACCTGCATTGATTTTGGGAGAGTCAGGCCTTGAATGGTGAACAAGCAGAGAAATGTTGATCATTGGCCACGAAGAGTAACCCTCCATTTTCCACGCGTCCTCCAAAAAATGGAGACAAAACAAACGTGCGCGTCTGACCACGTCTGCGGCACACGCACGTAAGCTCCGCCCACTGACTGCCAGGACACTTGTCCTTAATAAGTTTTTATCCAAGCCGACCAATCCTAATGCGACTCGGCTGCCTTTCCATAAACATCACCATCCCCCCCAGAGCCCGTCGAGCCCGTGTTGATTTTGGGGCTGGTGCGCCTTTCTCGTTGTGAGCCCGGTAGCCCAAACTCTCGTTCCATGACCTCACTGGTTTTGGGTTTCCTTTCCCTTGCTTGTTGCTTAATTTCCCTGGAGTGTAAGGCCAGGAACAGCACTAGCCGAGCTAGCTGGGCAGAAAAGAAGGAGGGGCGTACGCTTCACTTCCGACCCGAATCTGTTTACAAACATGCTGCCGTTTCCGTCTGTGCATGGTACTGGCGGTCCGAAGCCCGCAGCCCAACCAGGCTGGACTGCCCATCAGGTGCTGCGCTCTTTCCTCTCAGCTGTCAAGGCGTGCACATGTGCATCATAGCAAGCTCTTCCTGTGTTCCTGCTTTGGTCCGTGAGGCCTCAGCTCCCAGGGTAGGAATCGGATGACATTCTTATTCATCTCCTGTTCTTTTTTTTTTTGTAAGCCCTCGTTTCAACATGAGTTTGGATCTTGATGTAAAAAACAAAACAAAACCTTGGAAGATGCCTGGCTGCCAGCGGCTCTGTACAGATATTCCATCACTGGAGAGAGAACTAAGAGTTAAAGGAACGGACCTTAGTTTCAGTTTTTGAAACTGGCCACTTTCAGAAGTGTTGAAGCTGCAGTGTGCTCGACTGAATAACTTCATTATGTTTAATACACCTGTAATAGTGGTGCTGTCTCTGTGGTTTTCCTGATCTTTGTTCAGGGTGATACGTGCTCAAAGTGTGATACCTCACACCATACTACTTTGACTCTGAGGACAGGAATTCCCTCCGAAATTTCAAAGCGTATGGGATTGCTGAAGTAATCCTTCGCGTTTCGCCTTGGACCAAAAATGGGATGAAATAAGTTAAAGACGAGAAAGTGAGACACCATGAAAGCAAGAGACTATGAAAGAATGCCCAGTCATCTGTCTCTCTGTGTCTCTGTCTCTCTGTGGTCTCATTGTCCTCTGACCTGGTACAGTTCTGGTTGAGGGGGATGAAAGCCTTTAATTAGTGCAGGGCTAAGGGGCTATGGAGGGGCCCATGACCCGGCCCTCACCCGGGAAGGGAGTCGCAGTCCCCTAATTATTTTCACAGGATCGGGCACCTAGTGGGACACCCTTTCCCGGCATTCTTCCTCCGCCTGGTTCCTCTCCCAGACATCAAGGGATCAAAGCCCCTCCAGGACTCTCTCGGACTGAGATGGCGAGAGGGAGAGGAGGCCTCGCAAGATGATACTGGAGAATGAGCGAGATTTTAATGTGCTGTTTTGGGTTACGCCAGGTGGCTAAAGGCATCACCGTCACCTGGGCTTGTACGGGTCATGGCCTCCCCCATTTTAAGTTCCTCTCAGACCACCCCAGCTAACGCCAAGCTTCCTTTTGTCCGCCTCAGTTGACGGACGCCATCTGGTGAAGGAGAGATGCCCAGACGCGCTTTGTTCCGAGCATGACCTGACTTTGAATCCTGCACCTTTGGTTTTCATTACTACTATGTTGAAGTTCAGCTGTCACGTTTGAGAAATGGTTTTAATCACTGTTGCCGCTAATCTGAACTCGATCCAAATCTCATTAGCGGAGGCATTCGAGGCCAAGGTCACTATCTGATACAAATGTTTGAGATTAAGAGCATGGCCCTGCGTGCTGTACACCACTGATTCTGCCTATTCAAAGATTAACAAAAGCACTTATTATCCAGAGTCATGGTGTACAAGTACACGATGTCTCAAATACATAAAGACTTTGTTCTTAATATTTGAAACAAAACGGCACACCACGCAGAACGGCTGCCCCTGGAGCCTCTCATTTGCTAGCTTTAGCTTTAGCACGGAGCTCAAAAAACAAACTCTGCTCTCTAATGTCAAATAAACACTGAGTGAAGTGTTCTGTTGCCCCTCTGTTTTGATAGCGTGTTTCGGCAGCTGTCTGGGGGCTGTTGATACTGGAAGCGGCAGATAAAGTCAGCTAGCTCGGCTGGGTCGGGTCACGCTCCGTGAAGCTGCTCCAGACCTTGGGTGTCACCAAGGAAACTGCCTTTCAGGCAACCCTGCAACTGTGTTTACAAGAACAGGGTTGGCCTGTCTCTCCCCGTGGTGTAGATGAATCCCTAACTGGATTCGTTCCAGCTTGATTTGCGGTCAGCAGTGTACGAAGAAGGAACCACAAGCTAGTTACCTGTCAGTGGCGACACCTCCTCTCTTGTTAAGTTACTGGTGTGCTGAAAGGGTATGAAAGGAAGGATTTGATCGTAATCCCCGCTGATCTCGGCCCGACCAGCGTGTCTGCATGTTTGAGCTGCTGACTTACCACCGCGGAACGCGGCTAATGTTTCTGCCTGTCCGGGGGAACGCACACCTGAGACGCAGCCCACAAAATACGCCATGTCATGTCACAGCACAAAACAATTCCGCAGCCCTGGACGATACCCTGCAACACGCGATAGCACCGCTAATCTCGCGGCGTCCGCTACACGGCATTGAGTTGCACGTGTCACGAACAAACTGACGCTAACGCGAGGACAGCCCAGATCCTTTCAGTGTGGCCCCGGCAGTGAGACACATCGGTACTTATACGTTTTCCTGAATGCACGGAGCAAAAACAAACAAAACAAAAATCGCCGTTCGAGACGTCAAGCTCGTTGGCCGTAATGGCACTCACGTTTTCCGGCCCGAGCTCAACCTTCCTGGGACGGCATCATTCCGGGGTGTCGGGGGAGGAGCGCAGACGGAGGGGCACTTGCTGACGTCAGCGGCAAGGGAGAAAGCAGCGGTGTGTGGGCCCTTGATCCCGGCGTGGGGTGGTAATGCTAGCCAACGATGGGTCGTGCGCTGCCATGCAGCATGCAGGCAGAGGGTGACCAGAGACTGAGCAAGACAAAGATGGTGCAAGGGAGTGGTCTAGATACACACACACACACACACACACACACACACACACACACACACACACACACACACACCTACCTCACACACTCTATGGGAGCTTGCAGGGAGATCTAGGCATTCATTCCCAGACCTGCAGGTGCGCCATCTGGGACCTCGTAATACGCCGTCGCACCACTGGCAGACACTCCGCTTAGTATAGGTTGAACGCAAGCACAGGTAAGAAAAAAAGATTTGTAAACACGAAGTGTCTTTTAAATATATTTGAGGTCTAGGTTTGTGGCATATATGAACTGGATAATAGCGATTGTCATTTCACTACGTCCAGCCCCTTTTCTAACATGTTGTGAATGGTTTCCAGGCTGAGCCGACGTCAGATTAGTGGAGTTAGTTAGTGATTTCCTTGGTATGGGATGCTTTGTTCAGAAGCACTGCCCCATTCTTCGCCGGGAAGTGTCCTGTTACACCTAAAACACTGGCCTGTCACAACAGCTATTGTGGAGGGATACAGGAAGGCTGGTTCAGGTGGGCTGTCTAAATGATCTCTCAGCACTGCCCTCATAGCCTGCTGCATGATCACTCGTCAGGTTTTGCAGGACTGAACCGTTTTCCGGCGTCTCTGATCTCTTGGAACCCCGCTCCGATCGGCGCTCTGCAGCACAGCGCGGTTTCCCAGCAGCCCCACGCGGGGGAGCGGTTTGTTAGTGCATTAGCATACAGAGCGCTAAGACCAGCCCAAAGACCAGTTCCAGCGCGCCAGCAGAAAAATGGGTGGGGCCGGAGAGCGTTGGTGGGAGGGGCTGGGGGCAGGCGGTTTGATTGCATTCTCACTTTGTTCGGTGGCATTGCAGTTGGTGCAGATGCAGGGCAAACTCGGAACAGCTGTGGAGTTCCTCTCCGCTCTCCCCTTACACGGCCTTGCTGGCTGTCCACACACACACACACACACACCATCAAGAATAGAGCCATGTGTGAGGAGAGGGGAGTGAACACACACACACACACACACAGTAGACAGCTGCTCACACAACTCTGCGTGCTCTGTATGCGTGTGAAAAATGACCCTTCTTTTTTATCTGGGTGCATTACACACATTCATTGGTTAGCGAGTGGCTTCTGTGTTTTTTGTGTGTGTGTGTGTGTGTGTGTGTTCATTCTATATGTCCTTGTACAATAACACTGGAGTGCATGTGTGATTGGTGCATACAAGCACATACAAGTAAAGAAATCCTGACTGCTTCTCTTTGCCAAGATGCCGCTACACGTCAGCCTTTTTGGCTTTTAACAAGCGAGTGCGTAAAACTCCGTAGAAAAACTACACAAAGGCGAGAAAGCCCGAGAGCACTCCAACAATACGCCAGTGTTGGTTTACTCTCAGCGGCCCATCAAGTTTGGTCACATGTTGTCTTTTAATTGCTTGCAGTATATCAGCAGTCATTGCCAGTATATCTCCTGCGTTTCAGTGGCCCCTAGGGATGAAGTTTATCCTGCACGCTTGCACGCTCGAGCCGCCAGCGCTCAGTCCCTATGCGCCACGCCGTGAATATTACCGAGCAAACCTGTGGCGTGGACTTTTAAACAAAGGCAGGCGTGTGCCATCTACCTGCACTTCTATCACAGAGCGTGTCGGCTGTACTGTTCTGTTTCCTAGCACGCAGTTCTGTCCATCTCTGTAACCTGCACTTTATCCCCAATTGTTCTGTCCACAGACGTCTGTACGGCTCAGTAATAGGGGTGCAGCCAATCTTGACAGCTTTGTAAGTGATTGAGATGTATGGGGTATGTAGGCTAGCGCGCTCTGACCAGACTGAGACCCCCTCTCATGTGTTTCTAATTAGTTACAGTACACCCACCCTGCTGTACCAGTTTCATATGGCTGGGAAAATACGTCCCAGGCTCCTTCGCATGGCCCCTCCTTTACGTTAGCGAAATAGAGCATTAATCACGCACACGCAGAATTCTGCCATTCTGGTGTCATTCCACACAGGCGCTTCCTGAAAAGGAACTTGTTTGTTTGTTTGTTTGTTTGTTTGTTTGTACTGTTGATGAGGGACAGTACGAGGAGTCGTTTTAATGGCGGAATGCTGACACCTCTCTTTCAGTGGCCGCGTTTACAAATTCATTTGCTCACTAACTGTTCACTCTCGCACCACATTTGCGTGCAACGCACGTGATGGAAACGGACTGCGCTGCATATCCATATATTTGTTTTGGTGACCGCAGTGTCTAACCAGCTGGGTGGAACGTGGGCCAAGGAGAGAAAGATGTGATTTTTCATTCATGTTTCAAATTGTTGCGTTGGCCCTTGCACACTGCCTGGCCCTTGCACACTGCGGGGGATCCAACAGCACCGTGTCCGGCGCAGACCAGGCCAGGCCGTTCAGCGGGACCAGGCAGGATGCCGGGAAGGAGCTGGGAGGCCTCTCGAAGTGGAGAGTGATGTCATTAGTGGTTTTCTTCTCCCACTGTGGAGAAAGTGGCCTGTTGGTAATCAGGGCTCGCACACCCTCCTCCGTGTGTCACGTCTGCCCAGTGCTGCTGGATCGGCTGCGTGGTGAGGGCTCCGCGCGTGAGAGACGAGGGAGGCCTGCTCCACCGGCCTACAACCCCCTGCGCCGTGCTGGCTATCAGAGCGCCCCCTCCCACGCCTGAACAGGGAGCTTTTGGCTCATTTCTGTCTGATATGATGACACCTATCCCATAGATCATCTGCGATGCATCCCGGATGCGTTCTGGCCGATTTGAGCGCTCTTTCATATCCAGAGCGTTCTTTGACTTTTTCAGCCTGTCAAGTTAATGTGCGACGGAGCCCACATTGGTTCGGGCGGCCGTGCAAACGCAAGGCATATGTCGGGTGTGTCTGTTCTCTGTCTCGTGTGCAGGTGTGATCTTGGCCGGTGCTTCAGAGGTCTTTTCCCACGTCGTCTGTCTGATTACTGTGGCTTCCCGTGAAAGTGCATACTTAAACCTCGCTCTGCTCTAAGAAAATGTTATTTCCCCTTCGTTTTGACTAGCTTGAGGGATCTGCGTAGCACGTACCTCGAACTAAACCCAGTGGAGGGCCGAGAACTTGGTAGATTGTCCGATTATTCCAACACGGCAGGTATTGCATCTGCGATCCACTGGCTGTCACCGGTAATGTGATAAGCAGCAGAGATGATTTAGGACCTGAGAGAGTCTGGAGTTCTTCTGTTATGAGACTGCTTGGCAGTGGAGGAACCGTTTGCATTCTGTCACCAGCCAGATTTGAATATGAAGGCTGTACAAACGGAGGTGATGACGACACCGGTTATGACTGTGACTCTCGCTCACGTGAAAGGAATGCAGTGATCTCATCTTCACTACTGCAGCCATGCTGATGTCATGCAGTTTGTCATGAGTGAGTCAGAACTAAGTGGCAGCCCGGCAGCGATGGATACCATCTAAACCTGGACCGTGCATTGCGTCAGAACTGAAATAGTCACGGCCATGCCCCCGAACACAGTCCGCGCTTGTTTTGAAGGACGCTCGCCGTCACGCGGGAACAACATTTAGAGCAGATCACAGAGTGTGGAAAATTGGATCACGCTGCCGGCTGAGGCGCTGTTACGCTGTCGGGCTCCGAGCTGCTGAACAATGGTCACGTGACATGGAACCTGTGGTGAGTGAGAAGGCCTGTCACAGACAAGGTCACGCATCAGGTGCTGCTAATTTAACCAGCCTGTTTCTGGAGGAAAAGGTCGGGGTCAAGCTGAAGGGAGGGCGGAGGTTGTCCTGTCTCTCGCTGTCTCTTTCTCTTTCTGTGCACGTGCACACTCTTTGGTATGTGCATGTGTGAATAAAACAAAAACAAAACAAAAAAAGCGCATTTTCTTTTAACCCTTCATTATTTTTCGTCTTTTGCTGGCGTGGAGCAGCACGTCTTTACAGGCCAGGCGAGAGCTCCCAAGCCCCTGGTGGTCTGGGCCATTCGTTTTCCTCCATCCTCCAGGAGGACTAAGCTGTATTTTAGCTCCTAGCTGACACGACTGTGTGAGTTTTGGTTGCCAGCGCACTTTTGCGTTGCCTGTCACGCTCTGGTGATGAATGCAGGGGTGGAAGTCTTTTGTCAGGATGTGCTTCTGTTAGTGGAGTAAAGCAGATTTGTGTGTTAAAAAAAAAAAAAAAAAAAGTATTTGTCAAAAGTGAGCGGTTTGTTTTCTTTTTTCCTTGGTTAGCGTTTAGTCCGACACGCGTTTTGATGTCTCCTGCCATGTTGTGATCAGCAAGGCCCCAAATGTGCAGCCTTACAGTAAGTGAGGGAGTGATGTTTCAGAGATGGATAACATTTCCAGTGTTTTATTGACTGCTGAGAGAAAGCTTCAGTCTGGAGGTTATGGAGATACATTAGCAATACAGAACAAGCGCGTCTTTATGGGACCAGGAGAGAAAGGCACGGTGCTCCGCGCACATCCAGACTATCGATCAGTCCGGATCTGCCAAGCTTTCCAGCCCCACTTCCCCTGTTCTCAGATCAGCGGGGGAAAAAGCGCCGTTCTTGCGGTCCGTTCCTTTCAGCCTTTTAGAGAGTAATCGTTATGGCCTTCGCGGTCCTGATGTGTTGGGCAGGGGCAGTTTGTGGAGACCAGAGGGAGGAGTTGCTGATGGGGGCGTTTTCCGTGGACGGATGTGCTCAGTTAGAGGTGTGGTGATGCCATCTAATCAACCCCCCGCCGTCCCCCGGCTGGAGAAGCTCACGTGTGCTCAGCGTTTTCAGCGTGTGACGAGGGAAACGTGGGCACGTCTGCATTTAACAGACATAGCCTGGAGCCGGAACTGATATGTCACAATTACTGCCTCTGTGAATCTTGCACTTTCGCGGATGTTGTAAACAGAGGATATCACTAGTCATGAATTAAAGTTAAATTGTCCCTTGTCTTTGTGGCATGTTGTCTTCCTCTCTTTCTCTCTCTGTGTGTGTGTGTGTGTGTGTGCGCTTCTTTCATGCTTTTATCTCATTAAAGTTTGAGAAGTTATTTGTTCATCATCTCACTGGATTCTCTCAGATAACTGCGCGAGTCCAACATTGTCAGCACTCTTCTGTGGCCTTTCTAAATACTTTTGTTGTCTGAAAGGCACTTATGTTGTTTAGCTATGATTTAAAAAAAAATTTTTTAAAAGTATTTACAAGAGCAGGAGACATATGCACGGTTCTGAAACCAAGATTAGAGGAGAACTGCTCCGATATTTTACTATTTTCTCCGTCCTGTTTTTTTCGACCTGCTTGAAATCTGTGGAAGCTGCCATATGATTCAAGACAGATGTGGGAATCTGAAATGGGGCCCCTCCCCCACAGATCCCCACACGGGAGTCGTAACCCCACGTCGAGGTAACCTAGGAATCATGACAGAGTGGAGACCAGAGTGGAGACCAGTTGCTGTTTAAAGCACTATGAGAACAACAGATGTCCCTCTTATAGAAAATGTAACCTCAAAACGAAAACATCGTAATTAATAAGTAAATGAATATAGGAAAATGAACATTTGGAAATTAACTGAGCTATTAGGGCTAAAGAAAGTGAGATTTTGTTTAAATGTTTAAAAAAAAATATCGGAAAAAATTAAATGGAAAATGCCTCATGGCAGTGGATTTCTACATTGGCTGAAGGCACTAAATACAAGGTGAGACTGTTTCCGAGACGCGCACAGACATCATCAGTCCTCCATATATTGACTTGTGGGATGTTTGTGGTTAATAAATTGAATCTGTGTGTGTTAGTTACATGTAAACTTGTCGGTCACATTTGACTGATTATCGTATCCTTTGTATAAAACAGTTAGAAAGGAATAACGTCTGGATGCAGACGCGCGTGATTAACACGAGAGCTTTATTTTGGGTGCGCAGCCACGAGCCCTCATGCCCGTTTCTCTCCTCAGAAAAGCCTGTTTTTAGCCCAAGTCTCGCGCAGGGCTCGGCTACGGGAGAAACCGCCACGTGAGAGAACGCGACGTTACGCACAGACTAACACACACACACACACACTCTCACACTCTCACATACACACTCACACACACACTCACTCTCTCTCACACACACACACTCTCACACACACACACACACACACACTCTCACACACACACACACACTCTCACACACACACACACACACACACACTCTCTCACACACACACACACACTCACACTCACACACACACACACACACTCTCACACACACACACTCACACACACTCTCATATACACACACACAGACACACACACTCTCACACACACACACACACACTCTCTCACTCTCACATATACACACACACACACACACTCTCACATACACACACACACACACACTCTCACATACACACACACATACACACAGACACACACTCTCACACACACACACACACACACACTCTCTCACTCTCACATACACACACACACACACATACACACACTCTCACACTCTCACATACACACACACATATATACATACATACATACATACATACACACGCATGCGCACACACTCGTTTCACAGCAATGCTGCGCCAAAGTTCTGGTTGGAAAGGAGAATATTCATAGAGGGTTTGTCAAACATTCGTGGAAAAAGAATAAATTATAAATAGAATCTTAATTATATTAGTATTCAAATATTAGTTATAGTCATACTAAACACACACACACACACACACACACATATATATATATATATATATATATATATATATATATATATATATATATGGCTATGTTTATGGCAGGCAGTGTTGTGTGTCTGGTTATACTGACACACAAAATGTGACCACAATACATATCTTAAACGGTCACATGACGTGTGTTCTGCCTCCGTGGCTTTGCCTTTTTGGATTTCACATGATGCTCCTCATTTCTGGCTCCGTGTCCACGGTCTCCTCTGTTATGTCCTGTCTGCGCTCGTCAGAACAGACTGTTCTGACCTGATCTCGACTTTCTCCCAGTTAAAGGAATCTGTGACGTGATTGAGAACTTCACTTTAACGCATGTGTCAGCCGTCGCAACCAGATGCTTTTTGATCAGCCATCACCCACCCACACACACACACACACACACACACACACACATTCTCTCTCTCTCTCTCTCTCCACCATGAGCTGTCTTCACTCTACGTTCTAGTTATGTTAGCATTAGTAGTTTTCTTTTCTCTATTTAGTTGACATTTCTTAATGAAAACTCATGTAACCTCAGAAATACAACACATGACATATATTTTTAAGCCTCAAAGTATTGTGGTGTTAGAGGGTTAAGGCCGTTTGGTCCATGGCTGTGTGGTCTGGAGAAATGGGTTCCATCGCGATTGTGAGTGGACCGGCCGAGGGGAGTTTCTCACGGCATCCGTCGGAGATAAAAGAGTGCGTGAGCAGTATCAGATGTACCGCGGGGCAGGCCTGTGTACTAGCACATGCAGCTCCGGAACATTCCGGCCTGCTACTACAGCCTGGCTCAGGTTTGGGAGAGAGCCTTGCGTGCATCTGCGCATGCACATGTGCGCACACACACACTCACACACGCGGCTCATTTGTGCGGTCAAGGCTTATCTCTCCTGCATGATTCATTATCGTTGCGATATAGGCGGAGGTTTCTCAGTCTTGGAGAAGAGGCTTGTGATAAGGTGCAGAGACAGGTGTGTGCTCAGGTGAACAGTACCTAGTCTGCTATGAGTAAGCAACAGTGAACTTGGATCTCAATGCTCTCACATGCAGTCAACAGATGTAACATCTTTTCCTGATGTCTCCTGGATAATCTCATTCTCTCTCTCTCTGAGGTCTCTACTCTGGCCCCTTGGCTAAGGCTCCAAACACAGCTGGCCTCTCCCTACTGTACCTTTCTCTCCTCCACAGAGTGATATGTCAAAGGCCTGTCTCCCTGCAGGAAACCTGAGAGACTTAGCTACAAAACTTGGTTACCTTTGTGAGAGAGAGAGAGAGAGAGAGAGAGAGAGAGAGAGAGAGAGAGTGTGTGTGTGTGTGTGTGTGTGTCACTTCCTTTGGCCTGCAGAATGCATCAGGAACTCTGATATGTGTGTCTCAGGGCCCGACAAGGCCCTCTCACTCACTTCACAAGCGCACACATGTATCCATACACACACGCACACCTTCAACCCTCCGTGCTCCTGGTCTCTCTTGTGCAGCAGACTGTTTTGGCTGCATCGCCCCACTGTGCTGCTATATGAGCCCCAGACGAAAGCAGGAATAAAGATCACACGAAATATTAGCCACCGTGCCCTTGAAACATTACTGGTAGCACTGCCGTGATTATACCCAGTTTCCAGTACCCGATGCTAACGCTAGCATGCTGTGTGTGGGTGTGTGTATGTGTATGTGTGTGTGTGTGTGTGTGTGTGTGTGTGTGTGTGGTTGTGTGGTTGTGTGTCCACATATGGGGTGAACAGGGACTGGACTATATTTGGGAGGCCAACCACAGCTACACCTGCTGTGGGACTGGAATTGTGTCCCCTTATTGTGTTTGTGTGCTGACAGCAGGACTCCAGCTGGGACACGCACACACACACACACAGGCACAGACATGCCTTCAGTTCCACGCAGACATATTAATTAAAATTTGAATTAAAATGAGGGAGCATGAGCGGAACCCATGCGAACAGTACCACTGTTGTCTTGTCATCTCTCTGAAGCAGGCTCTCGGGGTTCAGCCGGTGAACGTACTTTAGCGCAATGTTAACGCAACGTTAAAGCAACAACGTTAGCGCTGTCCTGCACCGAAGGTATTTGTTACTGGGGGCTTTTGTCAACACAACCAAATCATCAGAACACTCCATCTGGGAAAGCCAGTACAGAGACTGCACACGAAACAGCCCAGTGTACACCAGAGCTCAGCGTGGACTAGTTTATTGGACAGAACTTGGCACGCTGTGGGTGCTCTACAGTTTGGTCTTGCGTGCGCTCTCCTTCCGAACTTTGTTCCTCTTCTGTTCGATTTGGCATCCTGCCATATCTGTGAAGGTCTCTGTTCCCGCCACAACGCGGTGGGACACTCCGTTCCGGTCCACTTGCCCGTTCGGCCTATGCTATTCTAATTGGGGAAAGCGGGGGGTGGTCGGTGTGGCCACCCGGTTGTGTAACGGGGACCTCGTTAGCGAGGCCTGTACGATCTCTTTGTCTCCGCGGTGTGAACTCGGGCCCTCCTGACGCCGGGCCCACCCGTACTGATCCCTGCTTTTATTGTAAGATGTGTGTAGGTTCTAGTTCACAACAACCCCAAAGCCCCAACGCTGACCCCTGACCCCTGTCACTCTGTCTGACCCCTGCTTCTGTCTGCCCTCAAACACTGTTCTTCATTTCTTTGTGTGCTGCTAGTGTTTGTTTGTTTGTTTGTTTTTCAAAATTAACATTGTGAAATCATTGAGTTTAACTTAAAATATTTTGGTTTAATGTTAGATTTTTTCTTTATTTTAAAATGCCTCGGAAAGTGATTGTTTATATTGTGGCGTACTTTTGTATGGCAGTGTGTTCAGTATATACTGGCCAGCTACAGTCGGCCTTAAAGTCTCTCAGGCTGTTATTTCGGAATGGCATGGAACTACATAAATGCATGTGACAGTCTGGCTTTGATCCTGTTGTGTGGCTTAGGCATGTCCTGCTGTATATCAGAGTTATGGATGTGTGTGTGTGTGTATGTATATGTATATGTGTGTGTGTGCGTGTCTGTATGAATGTAGGACTCCAAACAGGCCACTGGAGCACAGGTGTCCAGGGACAAGGACAGACCCAGCATAATGTTGCGGGGGTCAGTGTGGGGGTCAGCGTGGGGTTGGGGGACGGCTCAGTGACCCCTGCTTTCCTGGGCGTTCAAACCGCTCTTTAAAAAGGCCCTTGGGCACCACTGTCCTCGGATTATAAAGTGGACACTTCCAAACAATCCCTGCCTTAAAAGCTCCTGTCGATTTGGCAAGTCTCGCATGATTTATTTCACCTTAATTGCTATTTTTCCCATTCCTTTTTTAATATGAATGACACCCACCTGCTCCTGCCACAGGAATATAAATATTTATCAATTCCAGAGCTGTCTGTTAAATCCTTTGATTAATTAAACCTGATCAAAAATGGGACTTTGGCCAAAAGGAGTGGAAATTCTCCCTCTCTCACCTCTCTGTCTTGTGTCTACCATGCAGGCCCTCCGTGGGTGTGTGTGTGTGTGTGGGGGGGGGGGGGTTGATTGCTCAAGTGCTGTAATGATTCTTTTGCAATATTGTTTTACAAGAGTCTGAAACAAGAGCTGCTCTGTTTCTCCGTGAGGCAGGGCTCGGGACTGAAAGGTCTAGTGTGACGCGCGCTCCCTCTCTCTCTCTCTCTATCCATGCCGGGCCGGGCCACACTACACCATTAGCCCCTGAGACCTTCCCTGAGCCCAACTCACTTACAATATTTCACATTTACAGGAGCTAATTAGTCAGAGCAGACCTCAGAGCTCTCTCTCCCTCTCTCTCCCTCTCTCTCTCTCTCCCTCTCTCTCTCTCTCTCTCCCTCTCTCTCTCTCTCCCTCTCTCTCCCTCTCTCTCTCTCTCTCCCTCTCTCTCCCTCTCTCTCCCTCTCTCTCTCTCTCTCCCTCCCTCTCTCTCTCCCTCTCTCTCTCTCTCCCTCTCTCTCTCTCTCTCTCCCTCTCTCCCTCTCTCTCTCTCTCTACCTCTCTCTCTCTCTCTCTCTCTCTCTCTCTCCCTCTCTCTCCCCCTCACTTTCCCCTCTTTCTTTTCTTCTGTCTCCCCTACCAGAGGTATTAATACTCGCTGGCTGCTTGCTTGTGCTGTGAACCCCCCCGGTTTAGGTGTCAGACGTGTTTCTCTCTCTCTCTCCGTGATTCACTGTGTGGTCTTGTGATTTGGTTACCACACCACACAGACCCCTGGCTCTCCTGTCCAGTGGAAACAAGCGTTTCTGTCTGTATAAGGTACCTCTGGGTTCTGCACTGTGACAAGACTTCCTCCATGTAAGATATTACTGTGTGTGTGTGTGTGTGTGTGTGTGTTCACATCTCCAGCTCACTGTTAACGTGCACCTCGGACACCTATAAACAGTTTGAGGTGGAAACACTTGCGAGGTGCGAGGCGGCGTGGGGCAGAGTGTGGTGGGGCGAGGGAGGGGTGAGGGAGGGGCGAACACACACATTGCAGTGCATGGAAAGCAGACAGGACTGCTCGGTCAGGGCCCGACACCGACAAAGCACCCCTCTTATTAAACGGGGTGGGGGGGGGTTCTGCTCCAGCCCAGGTGGGCGGGGAGGGTCGCACACCAATGCTGTTCTTGGCTCCTGGCTCTGGTTGCCTTGACGATGGAAAATCACAGCACTCACTCTGGCTTGGGGCACCTCCATTCCAGCCAGAGGCTGGACGGTGGTGGTTTGCACGAGTGTGTGTGTGTGTGTGTGTGTGTGTGTGTGTGCGTACGCACGCAGGTGAAAGCTGAACATCCCCCTGAATCCACCTGGACTCAACCCATTTCACACGGAAACATGACCCACATATTACTGATGTAAGAGAGGAGCAGATCTGGGATCAGCTATGCTGGAGCAGGTGCTCCTGTGTTCTGTCTTCGTACCCTCGGGCCCCTTTATGTGTCCAAGAGCAGACAATGGCTCTAAAACAAATGCATCGGCTTGGTGTCAGGTGCTCACGAGGTCCAACCCGTGAGCCTCCGTCCCAGAGGTCCCTCGCCGTGCGGCGAAAGCTCAGGAACACTGGGAAAGCTCTGGAACGCAGGAAGCTTGTGAGAGACTGTCCAAGTGTGAGCCGCCCGGTGCTGTGATGCTTTGACATGGCTGGAATTGGCAGCTCATCTGAGAGAGTTTTTAATCAAATAGAATTTGGGTGATAAAAATAAAGTAGAATTTGTTTGCCATGAGTTGCTCGCGATTGAGCTCCCCTACTGATCAGAACTCCACCCAGAACGTCTGGTTGCACTGGACCAGTGATGAGATCCAGAGACGTTACGCTGAGGGCAGCTCTCTGAGGCGCGCTTCACCTTTCACTGGGGACAGAAGATCACAGTCCCAGACATCTTCTGCCCCCTCTACACACCCTGCCCTGTCTCTACAATACCCCCTCCCTCCACTCCAGCTGCTCCACCCGTCACGGCAGACTCCCCTCCAGATCAGACGGGAGGGGAACCGACCCCAGATGCCATGTCTCCCATCTCCCCGGCCGTGAGCCTTTATTGAACATGAGGGAACCTCATCAAAGGCTTCTTCAGGTATCTGCTCATGAATCGCCACTGCCCGTCACTGAAGACGGGCCCTGTATGCCTGGAGTCCAAGCAGGAAGCCTCTGTCGATTTCATGGCGCTTCAGTTGGAGTATTCGCCCTCGCGGAGGGCGTGGCTGTCCTTCAGACAGCAGCCACTGGGAGAAATAAAGCGTGGTAAAAGCACTCGGCAAATCGGGCAGGTCGTGACAACTTTCTTTTGACTCCCAGCACCTTTTACGGAGACAAGCGCGACAGTGTGTGTGTGTGTGTGTGTGTGTATGTGTGTTTCATTCTGTTTGTGTATGTGTGTATGTGTTTCATTCCCTTTTCGTACACACTAACGGGGTCACGTGGGGATTTGACAGCGCTAATGCGGAGCGTGCCCCCGTGGCTGAGACGCGGACAAGGCATTTCAACAAGCGTCACGTGCGCTGCCGGCCTTCAGGCATGTGCGCCAAGTAGCTGCGTGGGCTCACACACTCGCACTGAATTACGACCAGCAGATCTTTGTGCAAATCTTTATCGCCTGCCAAATCCAAAGATATATTATGTCTTTTCGACATGTGCGCGAGTGCGCCCTGCGTTTTAGTGTATGCTTGGTTTCGTAAACACTCCTAAACGTGTGTCACTTCTCTGCGGTCCTGGTGACACATGGCTGTTTGGCAGTTACTTGAACTGGTCCTTTCAAAACGCTTAAACGTTGCTCGACACGAGAGCGCAAGCGAGACTTCACTTGTTTGCCGACGCACTCAAAAACAAACAAGTTTTGCTTCCTGGCATTTGAGCAATGACACAATCCTGCATGGTTTGTTTTTTTGTTTTGTTTTTTAAACGTGCTGCTGTTTTATAAACCCATGATTGCCATGGCGAGGCGTGCTAACGGCGGTCCCTCGTTACGCCACGTTCGAGACAACACCTTCGCCAGAGAGCCAATGCTTTCTCTCCTCCATTTTGTCACTCCATTCTCCCACAGAGATCCTTGCTGTGACAATGTCTTATTCCTCTTTCTCTCGCTCTCTCTTTCTCTCTCTCTAAGACTGGCATTCTTTTGTGACTTCAAAGCCTCAGCGGTTGGGAGAATGCACTTTTGGCGTCCCATCGTGCAGGTTTTTGCATATTCATGAAGACCAGACCTCACTGCTGGGGAGTGGGCGGGGCTAAAAGAGGAACTGTAACATTGAGCTTTCTCCAGGCGCAGTGGGGGGGGTCACGGAGGAATTACACATCGCTCAAAGCTGAGGTTTTCCCCTTTACCGACCTGTATTTTTTTTTCCTCCATATTTATTAGATATTTATTTATTGCAGTTTACATGAAATGGGTCGATCATGTGCGTTCGTGTGCTCCGGTACCAACACCGCAGTGTACGAGGGCTGACGTTTAATTCTGCAGCCCACGTCACAAAAATTCTGGTCACTTGCTAAATGTGGGTCCTGCCAAAACCAGAATCAATTGAATGTAAAAATTCTCCGATTGCAGGCAAAGTTATTTTGCGAAGCTTCGTTTAGAGACCAGTGATCCTGCATCTGGAGGTCTGGGAGATGAGCTGTGTTTAATCGTCCTGCCAGGCTATCTCTGTCGCCACGGTCACCTGACGGCTCTCCGGCCCTGTCCGGCGCGGTCCGAGGAGGCCGTGGAGCTGGAGGTGCTGAGTGGGGCGTGCGGAGGCGGAGGCCCCGTCGATGATCTCAGACCTCCGGGCAGTGGGATCCCAGTCAGCTTTCCCACCTGCGTGCAGCTGTTCGGCTCAAGGAAGCGGATGGCTTTCACACACGACTCTGGGATTGAGCCCTTAAACCCTAAACCCCCCTCCCACAATACCCCCACCCCCAGACAAACCAGCCGCCAAAAAGAAAAATCCCCCCCCGCCCCCCTGCCGGATTTTCGGAGTCCCCAGGGTCAACGCTGCCGTGAGGCGGAACATTGCTCATGGCGTGCATTCCGTCAGCGGCCATTGTAACTTTAGAATCCCTGCCTCCACTCCAGCCCTGCTGTCCCTCTTTGTTTTTCGGTTGGATTGGGAATTTTGCGCTTGTCCCACTGATTTTCCCTGAGTGCGATGGAGCAGGAGACGTGGGTGAACCCCCCCCCCCCCTCCGCTCACCAGGGTGCAGGTTAGCCCATTTCTCCCCTAGATGAGTTTTATCGGGCCTTGCTGTGTTGTTTGGCCAAGCTTTGATGGGTTATTGCGTTTCCACGGTGATAAAACCACCGATGTGCAGAGCAGAGGCTGGAAACCTGGCCCGGAACTCCAGGGATTCCCGAAGATCGCATGCTCCTCCTCTACTCCTCTCCACCCTGCCCCGCCGCCTTCCGTACGAGCCGCCTGTCACAGGCGTATAAATGCTCATGCTCGTGCTGAGCTGTGTCACTTCCGCCTGTTTGGCCTCCACATGGAACAGCACTCCCTCCCTCCCTCTCTCTCTCTCTCTCTCTCTCTCTCTCTCTCTCTCTCTCTCTCTCTCCCACTCTCTCTCTCCCTCTCCCCCCCCCTCTCTCCCCCCCTCTCTCCCCCCCCCCCTCTCTCTCTCTTTGTATTTCTATCTCTCCCCCTTCTGCTTTCTTTCCCCCTCTCTCCATCTTCCACACACAACAAGCTCTTCACTCACACGCCTCAAAGGGCTCCACAGAGCACCATGGCCCAAGAAGAGAGCGAGCTGTGGGCGGGCAGAGGTCGGGGTGCGTGGGGGTCAGGGCCGTGGGGCACCCAGCAGGCGGGAGATGGGGAGAAAGGCCAAGCGATTCATCTCCACGCCGAGGTTCGTCTCCCTTTGAATCGACTTGATCGATGAGTCCCGGTCCAACGGAGAGGAGAGCTGAAAGCCAGCAGAGTCGGGAGAGGAGGCGCAGCCGTACCTGAGCCGTGTCCGCCGCTCGGCTCCTCTGTCACAGGGCAGATCTGTCTTCCTACTTTCTCTCCCTTGCTCTGTCTTGGTCTTCTCGCCTTCGCGCCCGACATAAACGTTTCCTTCGGACTTCACACTGGGTAACAGAGTGTCGTAACGTGTGCGCGCGCGCGCGCGCGTGTGTGTGCAGTTTAAAAGAGCGGGGCGTGTTTGAAGCGGGGGCGACATGCTCGGTCGCTGGGTACGCCCTCGGGCGTTCGCGGCCCCAGTGCTCCGGCGATGCCCATCTCCCGCACGGCCAAGAGGAGAGTGCCAATCCAATTACCCCCCATGCGAAGCGCAGGCATGGCCAGCTTGATGTAATCTCTGTAATAGCCTGCCTAAGCCGCTTAACTTGTAACTCGCAGAAAGTCTTTTGCTGTGGGAATGGGGTGGGTGGGTGGGTGGGTGGGGGGAGTTTACTTGGGAGATTAGAGGTGGGAGGGGCGGGGCTACGGAGGTGAGGCTTAGAGTCACCTGATGTGTGAATGCCTCTTGTCATGCGCGGTTTTCCACCGGCGTTTGTTTTCACTGGCTGCTTTGTGTGCTGTAACTGGGCCATAATGACCTGTCACTCAGATGTCAGCACCCTGAAGAGCTGAGGGGGGAATCCTTAAAGCAGTGCACAAAAAGGCCCCCCCCCCCACCGCCGGGGCTTGTGGGTCTGCTGCCGACACCTATGTCGCCTCAGACAAGCGTGCTGCGGTGACTTTGAGGCGCTCGAGAGCCGAGTGTGTGGTGGCGACATTTCCACGGTGGCCTCGTGAGCCCTGTCCCTCTCTCTCTCTCTCTCTCTCTCTCTCTCTCCATCCATCCCTCTCTCCCTCTCTCTCTCCATTCGTGTTTGGGCCTGTCTTTAGGGGTCAGAGTAGCCGCCACATTCTCTCCCCCATCTCAGAGCTCGGCCCTCCTTCCTTGTGTGCGAGCGGGCCGGAGGGCTCCAGCCGAGCGGGGGGTGGGGGTGGTGGGTTGAGCTCAGCTGCGGGGATCTGCTGCTTCTTTTATAGTCCACCCCCCCCACCCGCGAGAGTGGGACGGCCCAAACACACAGGCGACACTGCAAGCGTGTGTGTGTGTGTGTGTGTGTGTGTGTGTGTGTGTGCACGCGCGTGTGTGCGTGACTGTGAAAGAGTGAGCAACTGAGTAACACCCTCTCTCCTCCTCCTCCTGTTTCTCTCTCTCTCTCTCTCTCTCTCTCTCTCTTTCTCTCTCTCCTCTCATCCCGGCCAGGCCGTCGGCGTGGAGTAGCAGTGGAGTCATTGCGGTGTGCGCGTGTGGCGGGCAGCGTTTTCGGTGGCTGGCAGGCGCACACACACTCATGGCCCGCTCTCTCGGGCCACGGGGCCGCGGGACGCCGTCTCCGTTGGACCGAGGCCACGGGACCCTGTTACCGCTGCTCCTGTTGGCCCTAAGTGCTCTGGACTCTGCTCACGGTGAGTACCACCAGCAGCTGGCCGCCTCGAACGCCGTGCCTCGCCTCAGCTACCGGGCTTGTCAGGAAGAGGCGCTCAGGGCTCTGGAAGTCAAGGCTATTTTTGCATGCTGGTATTTATGTGGGCAAAGCTGTTATGATCGAAGTATTTAACTTGTGACTGTTAGCACAACACCAACAACCCCCCAACCCCCTCCTGTGTCAGACAGACGCCAAACTTGTATCCCTGTGATTGTCTGATAAACAGAACATAAGTTTATACTGGTGGCTGTGTATGTTTCCAATACACTCAATGTCTCAGCAACTCAGCGGATAAAAATGGATAATAGATTATAAAAACATTGTCGTTTAAGTTTAATATAAATAATAAACAACTGACTAAAAAATACATTGTTGGATTTTTTTTTTTTTTTTTTTAAAAAAGAGAAGACTCTGTATGGTTGTCGGGGTTACAAGGCCTCCATGTCGGGCGGTGGATGTTGGCGGGGCTGTGTATTGCTGTGTTTTGCTGTGAGTCGTTTTGACTTGCTGGTGTGGCATTTGGCATAACCTTTGAAGCGTGCCCAGAACCCGTCAGTTGTCAGACACTTGTGAAACACACAGTTGGGCGCCGAGTAGTAAAAGTCTGTTGTCCTCCTGAAGATACCCCCCCACACACACCCTGCCCCGCCCCGCTCCGCATGCCCACGGCACACGCCGCCACATACATTCCTCGCCGCCGAACAGAAATGCAGGCCGTTGAGCGTCGGACCTACACCACGGCTGGTGGAGACCTTCGGGCCGGAGCAGGCCAGACTGGGCCGGAGCAGCTGCTTCTGCTGTGGAAGCGAACCCCAAATCAGAGAGTGAAAAATGAATCTGTGAAGCGGCGTCACCGCTAAATGTGGTTGCTTGGCCTCCTTGACGTTAATGTGCGTTTGCAGCTGATGGTGTTTGTGGGGGATATTTTCTTGCATGAAGAGGTGAAATGTCTGATAGCGTGTGACTGGAATGGGGACAATACTGTCGTGCAGCTTTGGTTTTTGAGGTGGCCAATCCAGGCTTGGTATCATAAGTTATAGTTCCATTTCCTGTGGCTTTGTGGGTCGCAAGTTCGAGTGTCATTCTGGTCTGCAGCTTTGCTTTGTTTGTTTTTAAACTTAAAATTTCTCATGTTGAGTGTTGCATGAATATTCCACTGATGCCAAATGATTGCGTTTGATCGTATCGACTTGCTATGTGGGTCTGGCCAGTGTGTCTCTAATCTGTAAAAAAAAAAAAAAAACAAAAAAAAAAAACAACTTGCGTTGTTAAAAGGAATTTATCACATTTTTGCCCCTGAGTGGTTCAGTATTAAACAGAAAGCAAATCAGAGGCTGTTATGGTTTGTGTCACGGTGCTGAACGTTGCGTCTAATGGAAAGTGCCTCTCCGCGTTCTCTTACAGTTTGTTACATCATGGCGGTATCTGTCTGACCTCCACAGTGGTGGCTAACTGTGCACGTAGACTGCAATCATGCATTTGAGTTATTTTCCGCTTGGCACGCTGATAGGAGATCGATGCCAGCAGTGTTTTAGCCAGCGGCTAAAGGGCGATGATAAGTGCAGACATGAACAGTGAACGTTTGTGCCCAAACTCACACGTTTTTTTAGTGTGTGTGTGTGTGTGTGTGTGTGTGTGTGTCTGCCAATCTCTGCCTTGGTCTCCATGCTTGAGAAGTCTTAATCTCGCCTGTCATGCACTTGTTGCTGGTCTGTGGTGTCATTCAGGCGGCCGGTCGGGTACAGGCCAAGACGCGGGGTGTCAGGCTCGGGGAATGCGTCTCCGTGCAACTCCGTGTGTTGCCGTGAGCTCTCTCTCTTTCTCTCCCTCTCTACACCAGGCAGAACCGGCACACCAGCTGCAGTTCGTTGAGCAGATCGGGCCGTGGGCCGCTGTCGCCAACTGAAACGCCTCCTTTATTCCAGAGAGGGCAGGAGATGCGTGGGCCAGGGGTCACTGACTCACCTTGGCTTTACGGACTACACACAGATGCCTTTATCATTACTTACCATGATGGACCAGTTCAGGTTTAGTCATCTGTTTTCTTTATTTAAGCCTTCAGTGTGATACATTACAGGGTCTTTTTCTCACCACTGAACCTCTATCAGTCTGTGGGACGCTGCCATCTTTTCGTTACCACGCCACTAAAACTGGCCATTTTCATGTCGTAGTATGGTGTTCGTGTGTTGCTCACTAAGACGTCTTCTGTGCACCGTGCGTACATGGCTCGGCCGGGAGCATAGCAGACGTCGGTGTGGAGACTCGGCCGTGGGAGCAAGGCCGGCTCCGCACCGTTATCTCCTCACGACCTTCAGGGAGGGAATGTGGGTTCTGCTGACTCCCCAAGGAGACCACACTCCCCACTGAGTCCTCAAGGTGACATTCTTTTGTGTGTGTGTGTGTGTGTGTGTGTGTGTGTGTGTGTGTGTGTGTGTGTGTGTGTGGGGCTGACTAGTTGTTTGTCTTTCTATGTCTGTTTGTGTGCCTGCATTAGTATGGGATTGTGTGTGTATCAGCGTTTGTAAAGTGTAGAGAGAGAGAGAGAGAGTGTGTGTGTGTGTGTGTGTGTGTGTGTGTGTGTGTGTGTGTGGGCGGAATTAGTAAAGATACTAACTCAAAGCAAGTTGTTGACAGCTGCTCTCTCCGGTAGTTTGGCATGTCAACATGTAACAGTTCCTGTTTTGAGAAGAGACTGTGATATATACTGCTTATAACCCTGCACGCTTTACTGTACACTGCGACACGTTACCAGGGAAACTCATAGGCAGCGGGCTAGCAGGAGGAGGGGGGGGGTACATTACAGTAGCACACTCCATTAGTACACTGGAGTAGTACACAGCACTAGTAGTATGTTGCACTAGTACACTACATTAGTACACCACAGTAGTACACGGCATTAGTATGCTGCAGTAGTACACTACATTAGTATGCTGCAGTAGTACACTACATTAGTATACTGCAGTAGTACACTACATTAGTATACTGCAGTAGTACACTGCAGTAGCACACAACACTAGTATTCTGCAGTAGTATGCTAGGTCAGTACGCTACACTAGTACACTGCATTGGTACACTGGACTAGTACACTACACTAGTACACTGCATTGGTACGCTGGACTAGCACACTACACTAGTACACTGCATTGGTACACTACACTAGTACACTGCATTGGTACACTGGACTAGTACACTACACTAGTACACTGCATTGGTACGCTGGACTAGTACACTACACTAGTACACTGCATTGGTACACTACACTAGTACACTGCATTGGTACACTACACTAGTACACTGCATTGGTACACTACACTAGTACACTGCATTGGTACACTGGAGTAGTACACTACACTAGTATACTACATTAGTACACTACACTAGTACACTACACTAGTACACTGGAGTAGTACACTACACTAGTACACTGGAGTAGTACACTACACTAGTATGCTACATTAGTACACTACACTAGTACACTACACTAGTACACTACACTAGTACACTGCATTGGTACACTACACTAGTACGCTACATTAGTACACTGGAGTAGTACACTACACTAGTATACTACATTAGTACACTACATTAGTACGCTACATTAGTACACTGGAGTAGTACACTACACTAGTACACTACATTAGTACACTGTAGTAGTACACTACACTAGTATACTACATTAGTACACTACACTAGTACGCTACATTAGTACACTGGAGTAGTACACTACACTAGTACACTACACTAGTATACTACACTAGTACACTACACTAGTATACTACACTAGTACACTACACTAGTACACTGGTGCAAGTGTCCACCTTTTCCACAGCATCAAGAATCAAGAGTGTGTGGGGTGGGCAAAGGGGAGTGTGTGTGTGTGTGTGTGTGTGTGTGTGTGTGTGTGTGTGTGTGTGTGTGTGTATGCGTGTGCGTGTGTGTGTAAAGAGTGTTTTGGGGGGCTGGGGCTTGCTCCAGCCGAACCGGATGGTCAGCTTCCTCACAGGATGCGGATCAGATTCCCACAAGCAGAACCTGATCTGGCCAACACTCGGATGTGGTGCTCCGGCATTGGCCCTGCGAGAGGGGCCCCTGCGTCCCCTCCACCAGGAGAGTGGGGGGTGGGGTATAGTGGGGGGGGCTTCCCTCAATCTGACACCTTCATTACCACGAAAGCTCAGATAATTATGGCTGTAATGGCAGCTGAGGTGTTGGAGGCTGCGTGTGTAAACGCAGGAGCTCCGAGCGGTGGGTTTGTTACGAGAGGTTCGTTACGTTTAATACGTTTGTTGAGAAAAGTAGGGGAAAAAAGACCTCTAATTACTGCCTCCCGACGAGGCACGAGCTGAAAGCACGTAAACATTTGCGCAGCGCCGCCCGCAAACGCGACATTTGAATCGACCAACATAAACAGCGGCGGGAAAGACCGGTGCAGTGAAGTTATCGAGGCTGAAATGTTTGAATAATACAAGTTACGTAAGCGGCTGCTGCCAGGACCGCCAGAAACCTCACACACATGCGCACATGACAGACAAGGAGCAGGTGTGGGACTTTGGGAAGCAAGCAGCTTTCTCTGGGATCCCTCCAGCAGTGTGTGTGTGTGTGTGTGTGAGAGAGCGAGGAAGATGGATGGAGAGAGTGAGGGAGGGGAGTGGTTGCGGCTACAGATGAAGGTGTAGAGGCGGGGGGGTCTCCCACAGTCCTCTCTGTGCCTAAACATGGCGTGGAAGAACAAGAGCATGGAGGCTGGGCCAGGGGGAAGGGGCGGGGCTAGCAGCCCCTAACACGCCTCCTCACATGCCTCTGTGCCGGTCCGTTAGAACAGGACGGGTATTTTTTTCTTATTTGTCATGTGAGCTCACAACAGAATTCCAACAGCTCGAATATCAGACCACGAGCGTGTGGCCCGAGATTGATGGGCTGGCCTTTGTTGTCCGGGCAACAGTGAACTGGGAAGCATTAGAATGATATTGTGGCATGTGTGCGGTCTGTATTTTTGGTGGGGTGAATCATTTGTCATTAGACCACATGTCAGTATGTACGCTTTCCCCGTGTGCTCTCAGGAAGGTTACCCATCAACAGCACTTGTCCGTCTATCCTAAATGTCCGAGATGTCCGCTCAGATGCGTTAGACCGCATGGTTTTGGATACAGTGGCCTTTGTTTTGGAGCAGGGAATAAACACAAGGACATTATCCTGTGCGCCGCGGTATCCCAGGAGCAGATCTGAACAGGTTCAGGTGTCAGAGACGTGTCAAAGGGACTGGAGAGGGGTGATCACAGGACCAGCACATGATCTAGAGAAGGATGATCTTGTCACATCCTGCAGTGGAATCAGATACGTTGGGTTGAGAACAGTCCTGTAGGGTCATTCAGGGAGAGACAGAAGAACAGATGGATGAGAAGGGACCCCTTCCATCCAGGAGCCTTTGGTCACGCCAGCCGGGGGGGCCCAGCCCAGGGGCACCTAGCCCAGAGGGGCCCAGCCCAGGGGCACCTAGCCCAGAGGGGCCCAGCCCTGGGGCACCTAGCCCAGAGGGGCCCAGCCCTGGGGCACCTAGCCCAGAGGGGCCCAGCCCTGGGGCACCTAGCCCAGGGGGGCCCAGCCCTGGGGCACCTAGCCCAGAGGGGCCCAGCCCTGGGGCACCTAGCCCAGAGGGGCCCAGCCCTGGGGCCAGATGAAGGCAGCGAATGCGGAACAAATCGGTGGCACTCTCCATCATCTCAGACGGCGGCACCCAGGGGTGACGGGGGCTGTGTGGAGGACGTTGGACTGTCTGGGACGAGGGGAACTCACTGGTTAAGGACCTCCACTTGTAATCAGAAGGTTCTCGGTTCAAGCTCCACCACTGCCAAGTTGCCACTTGGCAAGACACTTTAACCCTCAATTGCTCAAATTGTATTCAGTCATGATTGTAAGTCGCTTTGGATCAAAAGCGTCAGCTAAATGCTGGTAATGTGACTGCGCTGGCGAGCCCCTCCTGCCCGTGGGTGAGGTGGGTTGGCACAGAGCTGCCCACTCCAGACGTGGCACATGGCAGTTAGCACCTAATCTGACTCTGGCGTCTTTGGGTGTAACCGCCCTGCTGTGAACAGAAAAGTCGCAGCTTTGCGACGGTTGTGATGTGGTTTCTCTCCAGCTCTCAAATCTGGCGAGCGAGTGTTACTGTTGCACCCACTGGATCTGTCTGTGGTTCAGAGAGGGGTAAAGCCTACCAGAGAGGGGCAAAACAGAGGGGGAAAACCTCCCAGAGGGGGTAAAGCCTACCAGAGAGGGCTAAAACAGACGGTATGAACTGGGTATGAACGCTGGGAGCTGACACACTGATGGAGTCTGCACGTCACTGTCGCGTCTGTTGCTTTTCCTTTACTGCGTGTGTGTGCGTGCGTGCGTGCGTGTGTGTGCGTGTGTGTGCGCGTGCGTGCGTGCGTGTGTGCCTGCGCGTGCGTGCGTGTGTGCGTGTGCTTGTGTGTTGATTCAGTGGGAAGTTTACCCAAAGATAGAATAGGGGCCAGTTTTCCAAGGGTCTACAGACCCGTGGCTGCTCTCTACTTCCGTCCAGGTGAAGACAGAGCAGCTTATAGAGCTGGGCTGACTGGGCAGAGCGGGGCAGGATGAGGCGGGGCAGGGCAGAGCGGGGCAGGTGGTCTTAAAGAGGCTCTTCTGTGGTGAAAGAGACGTGTTTTGCTTTGTGCTGTTTAACCGCAGGACTAATGATGTAGACTTGCCCTGAGGGTTTCTGCTAAATCCAGCCAAGCATGCAGCTCTCTCTCTCTCTGTCTCTCTCTCTCTCTCTCCCTCTCACTACCTCCCCTCTCTCCATTTCTCTCCCCCCCCCTCTCTCTCTCTCTCTCTCTCTTACTACCTCCCTCTATCTCCTTCTTTCCCTCTCTTTAATCTCTTCCTCTTTCTATCTCCCTTTTTAAAATTTAAGCTATGGTGAAGGGATGTTACAGAACCTCTTGATCGATATTTGACAAATTAGAGTGAGAGAGAGAGAAAGGCCTTCTGTTACATGTATAAAATGGCTGCATTTGGCGGCGCAGGAGTGTATGTGAGACCCCGGCTGTGTTTACGTCTTCTGAGGTCTTTAAAAGGCCTGCCTGACACGGTGTGTGTTATTAATGGTCACACTCCACCTCTTGCAGCTCCGTCAGCCGCGGCTCAGTCATGAGACGGCGCTGGCCACTGGCTGCTGGTCCCCACTGTCTCTGGAGGGTGGAGTCAGGCCGGAGATCTCCACCCAGTCTCATCGCCGCGTCACAGTGGTAAACCTCGAGAGGCGCATATCCACCAGGGTGAGGGGCTTGTGGGGGTGGTGGTGGAGATGGGTGGTGGGGGGGGGGTCAAATGAAAGAATAAACGGTAAGCCAAGGGTGGAAATTTATAGAGCTTTTAACCCCGAGGAGGCAGGGACAGGTTTTCCCATCGCTCCGATAAGACACTATCTGTTTGTCCCTCGTTTAAAAGGGTCAGCGGAGATGGAACAGGAATCCTCCAAAACCTCATCATGATGTTTGGTCACGAGAGTTTTCGAGTACGCCAGCCTCGTCTAAATCGGAACGCCACTGAGCTCCAAGGCATACTAGGGAAAAAAAAAAAAGAGTTTGACCGTTTTTCTCCCTGTTGCCTGTAGAGGTGCAGGGACGTCGGATTCGCTGCTGTCAAGGCCGCCGCCATCTGGCGGCTTATCCGCGTGGCAACTCCCGCGTTGGCACGGTGTGTTCTGGTGTAAAGTACACAGCGCCTGCACGGTGCCAGGGCCTGACTCAGTACAAATGAATCAGCAACACTCCACACCAGCTGATGCGAGGCCCTGAACGCTCGGCCACTAGGAGGAGAATATGGGAGGTTTAAAAACATCCAGGCACTCGGGGAAAGGTGTCTGATATTCTCCAGGAGGGTGGCGCACCTAGCCAACCTGGAGAGTTTCCCATAGACTTGGCAACCTGGCGATCACTGTGTAATCTCAAGAGTTCTGTCTGTTCCCAAATAAGGACAAGTGTTACGCGCCAATGGCAGTTAACGTTTTTATCTCTTAGGTTTGTATTTAACTGCACGTCACATTCGGTGTTCATGTATTTAGGTAAGTGTCTCTCTCTCTCACTTACACTCTCTCACACTCACACACACACGCACACACACACGGACTGAGTGCAGGCCCGTATAGATCCTGACATGGTCGTGCCGGGCCTGTTTGTGTGGGAGAGTGCATTAAAGGACTTCTGAGGGGCTGTGGATCAATGCTGGCTTGGATTCACCTGCGTCATCCGATTTCTGTCCCGCAATAAGTGAGTGTGAATGGAAGACTAGGGTTGGTGTGTGTTTGGCTTGAAAAGACACACACACGAACGTTCATCTTTTTGATAATCTTTTTTCCTACATTGTCATCACATTTGTGTCCCGTGAGAGTTGTTGGGCCTGCTTGCCGAGCGTATTTATGAGGCGCGTTTATCAGGGAGCTCACCGTGGCTGCACTTCCCCCGTACAGCAGCACTAAAGCACACGCCCAGGTTTGGAAGACCGATCCGAGTGTGTTGCGTACTCGGATACACTCCGCACGTTTCTGCTGCCTTTCAAACGGCCAATGGCAGCACTTGACACTCCAGACTCTGCCCCCCCCCCACCCACCCATCCTCCGACCCTTATCCAATTCACTGAAGCCCTGTGTTCGTGTTTTTCCTTCTCTCTGCAGCAAATGTGCTGGACACCATGTTGCTGAGGAATTCTGGGAAGGCAACGATGGACAACCGAAAGGAGGAGAATGGCGGCTCTGTGCCGGTGGTTCCAGAGAGGACCCTGTGGTGCCACTGCTACCACCACTGCCCTGAGGACTCCACCAACAACACCTGCAGGTTAGTGCTCCACCCCCCACAGCTGAGCTCACAGGATCACGGCAGGTTAGCGGTCGTGTCCGAAACAGAGATGCCACTGCGCTCAGTGCTGAGCTCCTGCCTTCCCGTGCGTCTGTCTGCAGTGTGTCCTCGTGTGTTCGTCAGTATTTGTTTCAGCCTGGCTGACCGGGTTAGTGTGGCCATCGTGTATCCGCCTGTGTTTCCGCCGGGCACGCTCGTGCGGGACGCCCGTCTCCGTTTTTCTAACCGTTGTGCCGACGCCCGCAGGACGGACGGCTACTGCTTCACCATGGTGGAGGAGGAGGATGGGGGTCCACCCACGCTCACTTCCGGCTGCCTGGGACTTGTGGGCTCTGAGTTCCAGTGCAGGGTGAGGATTACATCACCGCTAGATACCCCCAACAACCCCCCCCCGGAAACGCTTATCTTCCCCTTGCTTTTGCCGCGCTGGCCACTGATCCACCAAACTGGGCCGTGTGTCCTCCAGGACACTGGGAATTCCCGGCTGAGGAGGGTCCTGGAATGCTGCACGGACCAGGACTACTGCAACCGGGACCTGCTCCCCACCTTGCCTCCGGTCCTCCCACCCAGTAAGGCTGCAGACGCGCACACACGGTCACAGCCAGCGTTGAATCCCACTCCCCTTCCAATATGAGAGCGCTGCCGTCACATCCAGCCTGATGCTGCGTGACAGTATAAAGTGTTACAGACCGCACGTCTCGGGCTGGCCTGAGACAGGAGGGTGCTTGGGGAGGACGTGGGGGATGGGAGGAGGATGGGGGTCCCTCTCTTCTTCTTTCACTCTCTAATGAAAAGGACAGCCAGACCCAAGAGAGCGCTTGGGTTACCAACCTCAGCACCAAGCAGCTGTCTGTCCATCTCTCACACTGTAAGACATCCCAGCCCTCGCGCTCACACCTGGTGTGTGTGAGTCTGTGTGAATGGGCATACATACATTCACACATGCATTCATGTGTGTGTGCGTCTGTGTGTGTGTGCGCCTGCGTGTGTGCGTCTGCGTGTGTGTGCCTGCGTGTGTGTCTGTGTCTGTGTGTGTGCTTGTTTGTGTGTGTGCTTGAGTGTGTGTGTGTGTGTGTGTGTGTGTGTGTGTGCTTGTTTGTGTGTGTGTGTGTGTGTGTGTTTGTGTGTGTGTGTGTGTGTGTGTGTGTGTGTGTGTAGATGGGGTCCTCTTGCGCCCCTGACAGGCAGGACTGGGCCAGTAAATCTAGAATCCCAGAGAGTCTCAGCAGGGCCTGTGGGATTTCGCTGGTGTCGTCACCCGGCAACACGATAATAGTCCTGCAGCAAGGGATGCGATCGATCACGACTCAGTTTCCCCTCTCACACACACACACACACACACACACACAAACGGCAACTCCGTTCTGCAAGAGCCAATAGATGAGGATTCGAGAATGGGCTGCTGCCTTTGGTGTGACTAACGTGGTCTTCTTGTCCCTCCTGTAGCCTACGTGGTCAGCAGTGTCCACCACATGGCCCTGTCCATCTCCGTGACAGTGTGTAGCATTGTCCTCCTGCTCATCATTGTATTCTGTTACTTCAGGTAAAAATTCCCATCGGCGCCGAACACACTCGAGTAGAATGCTTACCCAATGAACCGCCTAATCTACTGAAATTGATTGGTTAAAAATAACTGGATTTTGCCTAAAGCTTATTCTTGATTAGATTTCTGCTCTTGACGCGCGCTTACATTCGTGTGTGTGTATGCGCGCGTTTGTATGCGTGCGCCAGATACAAGCGTCAGGAGCTGAGGCCGCACTACAGTATCGGCCTGGAGCAGGACGAGACGTTCATCCCTCCGGGAGAGTCTCTGAAGGACCTGATCGAGCAGTCTCAGAGCTCCGGCAGTGGTTCGGGCCTCCCCCTGCTGGTGAGAAGCACACACTGCATCCCTCACTGCCTCCACCCCCTCGCACTCCGGCCGGCCGCTAATTCTCACCTGCCGTGCCCCGTTCCCGGTGCTCCGCAGGTGCAACGCACCATCGCTAAGCAGATCCAGATGGTGAAGCAGATCGGGAAGGGTCGCTACGGCGAGGTGTGGATGGGCCGCTGGCGTGGCGAACGCGTGGCTGTCAAGGTCTTCTTCACGACCGAGGAGGCCAGCTGGTTCCGGGAGACCGAGATCTACCAGACCGTTCTCATGCGGCACGAGAACATACTGGGTAAAA
Organism: Electrophorus electricus; assembly: GCF_013358815.1. NCBI lineage: Eukaryota > Metazoa > Chordata > Actinopteri > Gymnotiformes > Gymnotidae > Electrophorus > Electrophorus electricus. The sequence goes on from NC_049551.1 coordinate 15,736,006, forward strand.
TAGTGCATGACGCAGCGCACCACGGCGTCGAGGGGTGACGGAGCTGGCACAGATGCGCAGCGGTCCGCTAGTCGGGTCCTAGGAAGCTTTTATGAGGATTTTAGACCGTATCATCTGGAGGGGGGCGGGGGAGTTCTGCTTCTTTATTCTATGTTTGTGAAGAATGGGATAAGTTGGAATAGTCCTCGCGCACTAGCCGCTGATGGGGTCAAACGTCATTTCTCCGTTTTTAATGCATGTTAATGGAATTGTTTTCATAAATCACTGTAAATGAGCCCTGAAGCTGAGGCTGCAAAAGGGAAAAACACGCCACAAAAGAACAGCCGGCCGTTCCTTTATTTCTCTGGTTCCGCAACCTCCCGTATGTTGGCGTCGCCTCATTGGACACAGTGTGGTGCCCTAAAGGAGAGCTGGGCATTAAAATGGACAGCTGTAGCGCAGCACGCTGCTGGTGAATTGTGGTTGTATCAGCATATGCTCAAATGAGCCAGCATTGCTTCCTGCCTGTGTGTGTGTGTGTGTGTGTGTGTCCAGGCTTCATCGCGGCAGACATCAAGGGCACGGGTTCCTGGACGCAGCTCTACCTGATCACAGACTACCACGAGAGCGGCTCTCTGTACGACTACCTGAAGTCCACCACGCTGGACACACGGGCACTGCTGCGGCTGGCATACTCGGCCGTCTCGGGCCTGTGCCACCTCCACACGGAGATCTTCGGCACGCAGGGCAAGCCAGCCATCGCCCACCGCGACCTCAAGAGCAAGAACATCCTGGTGAAGAAGAACGGCACGTGCTGCGTCGCCGACCTGGGCCTCGCCGTCAAGTTCATCAGGTGGGGGTGGGACGATGCTTACATGGGAGAACATTTAAGGGGCTCCTGTTCCTCCTCCCACAGAATTCTAACCTTCTGTTGGCAGAAGGCAGCAGCGCTTTCTGCCTGTTTTGTTCCTCTTTAAAGGCATTTTAGTGCTTTGTGTAGCGGGCGCGGCGGTGTGGAGCCTTGGGTACGGACCTTGGGAAGGACGTTCGGTGCAAAAGCTGCATGTTTACTGCAACGCTTTGCGAGGCGATGAGCGTGACTCACTGTAGTGGAAAAGCTCTTTTCGTTTCCATGGCTCTCGCAGAAACGCCTTCATAACGCTCTGCCCACCCTGTTTGTGCTGCAACAGCGACAAGCGGTGACATTTTCTGAAATGCGGATTCAAAAAACGCCTGTGTATTACATGTCTTCTCCCATAAAAGAAACCGCTGACAATATTCTGACCAACCAGTCCGCCAAGCAAGTAACGTAGACACGTCAGAGCAGGTGTTCATGTTGCGACCCCTGTTTGACCCCTGACCCCTGACCCCCCCCCCCCTCGACCCCATCCCAATCCCTTGCAGTGACACGAATGAAGTGGACATTCCTCCGAACACGCGTGTGGGCACCAAGCGCTACATGCCCCCGGAGGTGCTGGACGAGACCCTGAACCGCAGCCATTTCCAGTCTTACATCATGGCTGACATGTACAGCTTCGGCCTGATCCTGTGGGAGATCGCCCGGAGATGCGTGTCTGGAGGTGAGTGCAGCTCTGCTGCATATATGGGCACCATTATTTTATATAGTTTAGGTATCATCGAGATACCGGGAAGAATTGTGGATACCATGAATCTAAACTTATTACATGTGCAAAATGTCAGTTGATTTGATTGGATTTTATTTTGTGTTTTACACAATCAGTATCCACACTGACATACCATGTGGTGCTTATAATAATGACAGAACCAGTCCAGTTTGACACAAAAAGGCTTATTTCTGTTGTGCCTTATACAGTACCCATATTAGTGCAGCTGATAAAAAATAGCAAGCATGTCATAATGAACCAATTATCACAGTACATTTGCTCTTCAAAGCTAAAAGCTAAAATAAAAAATAACATCTTCATAACCAGATTTTTTTAAAAGCCATCCATCTAGTTATCCATACCACCCTCCTGTGTCCATTTCTTAACAGCATTTTTAAAGCCTCACGTACTATCCATCATTTTAAAAGACCTTTGGCAGCCGATTCCACAGAGTTGCAGCTTCGTACATAAAGGAGACCTGACACTGCTTCCGCCAGGCGGAACCGTGCGTGTGGTGGTTCTTCTAGTACAATAACCCTTAACGTCGGTCATCTGAACAAAACTCATTTATAAAACACTGTGCAACAACCCCATGCAAGTTCCATGCAAGTGTCACTTTCTCATGTGGATTCCTTTTAGATAAACTCTTTAAAAGTCATTACAAAACATCACAGAACAATGCACCACACTGGTGAAAGTGCTCAAATATGCACAAACGAAAACTGATCCACTGTAACAGTTACTCTGGCTTATAATAGTACAAATGCATAATCTGTGTGTTCCTGCAGGCATTGTGGAGGAGTATCAGTTGCCTTACTATGACCTAGTGCCCACAGATCCATCCTACGAGGATATGAGAGAGGTGGTGTGTATAAAGAGACAACGTCCATCCTTTGCCAACCGCTGGGCCAGTGATGAGGTACATATACTCACATACAGTGGTGTGAAAAAGTGTTTGCCCCCTTCCTGATATCTTATTTTTTGCATGTTTGTCTAATATTTAAATTTGTTTGAAGTGTGACAAAGATAACAAGTATACACAAAATGCAGTTTTGAAATGAAGGTTTTTATTATTAAGGGGAAAAAAAATCCAAACCTACATGGCCCTGTATGAAAAAGTGATTGCCCCCTAAACCTAATAACTGGTTGGGCCACCCTTAGCAGCAACAACTACAATCAAACGTTTGCGATAACTGGTCTTTTGCAGCACTGAGTGGGAATTTTGGCCCACTCATCTTTATAGAATTATTGCAATTCTGCCACATTGGAGGGTTTTTGAGCATGAACCACCTTTTTAAGGTCATGTCACAGCATCTCAATAAGATTCAGGTCAGGACTTTGACTAGGCCACTCCAGAGTCTTCACTTTGTTTTTCTTAAGCCATTCAGAAGTGGACTTGCTGGTGTGTTTTGGATCATTGTCCTGCTGCAGAACCCAAGTGTGCTTCAGCTTGAGGTCACGAAGGAGAACGTCTGGCCATCTGTTCAGGATTTTTTGGTAGACAGCAGAATTCTTGGTTCCCTTTACCACAGCAAGTCTTCCAAGTCCTGAAGCAGCAAAACACGACCACCACCATATTTTACTAATGGTATGATGTTCCTTCTCTGAAATGCTGTGTTACTTTTATGCCAGATGTAATGGTGTACACATACACCTTCCAAAAAGTTCAACTTTTATCTCATCAGTCCACAGAGTATTTTCCCAAAAGTCTTGGGGATCATCAAGATGTTTTCTGGCAAAACTGAGGCGAGCCTTTATGTTCTTTTTGCTCAGCAGTGGCTTTCGTCTTGGAACTCTGCCATGCAGGCCATTTTTGCCCAGTCTCTTTCTTATGGTGGAGTCATGAACACTGACCTTAACTGAGGCAAGTGAGGCCTGCAGTTCTTTGGACGTTGTTGTGGGGTCTTTTGTGACCTCTTGGTTGAGTCGTCACTGCGCTCTTGGGGTAATTTTGGTCAGCCGGCCACTCCTGGGAAGGTTCACCACTGTTCCATGTTTTTGCCATTTGTGGATAATGGCTCTCACTGTGGGTCACTGGAGTCCCAAAGCTTTAGAAATGGCTTTATAACCTTTTCCAGACTGATAGATCTCAATTACTTTGTATCTCATTTGTTCCTGAATTTCTTTGGATTGCAGAATGTGGTCTAGCTTTAGAGGAACTTTTTCTTTTTCTTTTTTTTTCTTTTCTTTCTTTTTTGTTTTTGTTTTTTTGTCTACTTCACTTTGTCATGCAGGTCCTATTTAAGTGATTTCTTGATTGAGAACAGGTGTGGCAGTAATCAGGCCTGGGTGTGGCTAGAGAAATTGAACTCATGACCACAGTTAATTTGTCACACAGAGCCATGTAGGATTTTTTTTCCCTTTAATAATGAAAACCTTCATTTAAAAACTGCATTTTGTGTTTACTTGTGTTATTTTTGTCTAACATTTAAATTTGTTTATTTGATCAAAAACATTTAAGTGTGAAAAACATGCAAAAAATATCAGGAAGGGGGCAAACACTTTTTCACACCACTCTATGTATTTATATACATATACACAGTGATGAGGTGCTTATATACATATGTTTTTATATACATACACAACATGATTAAGAACTCGTATACATATTGATATAAATATACAACGTAATTAAGAACTCATACATATGTATTTATATACACAGACAACGTGATGGAGTGCTCATACATATGTATAAATATACACATTGCTCCTGGCCTTGATTACAGATTCTTTTTTGCCTTGATTCCTTGATACACTTGTGTGTGTGTGTGTCTGATCCTGAAGTTTATTAAACTGGGTTAATATAATCAAGGCTGTCTGGTCCTTTTCCTATAGAGTTTAGGTAGGGGGAGCAGATGTTGGGGAAGTGGGCATTAGGGTAGTGAATGTTAGGAGATCGGGGGGGGGGGGGGTGGAGTGGATGGTAGGGGCAGCAGGAATTAGGCAAGAGAGGGGGTGTGGACGTTAGGGGGGTGGGTGTTGGGGGGGTGGACATTAGGGGGTGGGTGTTGGGGGGGGTGGACATTGGGGGGTGTGGGTGTTGGGGGGGTGGACATTGGGGGGTGTGGTTGTTGTTGGGGGTACTTGGTGAGTGGGTGTTAGGGAGTGTAATCGGGTGTAAGCACTGGTCACCTCCGCTGACCCCTATGTTAAGCTCTCAGGCTGAAGTCTTGCTCTATTGTTTTTCCCATGTTTGTGCAGTGCCTGAGACAGATGGGTAAGCTGATGACAGAATGCTGGGCGCACAACCCAGCCTCTCGCCTCACTGCCCTGAGAGTGAAGAAGACCCTGGCCAAGATGTCCGAGTCCCAGGACATTAAGCTGTGAGGGAGGCTCCCGGCAGCTCCGAGAGGCTCCGAGAGACTCCGAGAGAGGCGGCTAGGGCCACCAGGCAGCGGAGACGGAGCTGGCCAGGCGAGCCTCCGCGCACCGTCACCGTCCTGCCCTGAGGTAAGAAGAGCTGGAGAACCCCCACCCCACCCCCTTCCTCCCCCCGGGGCTCTGTCGTGCTTTCTGTGAAAGCTCCCCATGCAGCGGAGAGGAGAAGCACGCGGGAGGAGAAGGAGCGCCCCCTGCTGGCGCGTGGACGGCCCTCCTCCCAGGTGCACGTGGTAGGCAGAGGGGAAACGCGCGTCTGCCCAACGCCGTTTGCCGTTTTGGTCCTGTTGGCTTTTTTTTTCCTTCCTTGTTGAATCTAACGATATTTCAGCTGTACAGAGAGAGGGGCAATCTATACGTGTTGATCACGGAAGGTTTTGATATGCTGTGTCGAGGAAGAATGTTAGAAGGCACACAAGCCAGATTTCCGTGTGTTAAATCTAAATGCATAGACTCCTGTTATAAGTCCGTCCTGCCCCCTCTCTGTCTTTGACATCTGATGCGTTGTTATTTTGATTGTTTATGGAAGTAATGGTGGAATGTTGGAGACCTGCTACAGGCCTCTGTTATTTTCAGGCCGTATGTATTTGCCTTGTAAATACTTGTAACCCAAAATATGAATGTAAATACCGTTATTGAAATGTATTGTTAATTTTGGATCAAATAAGTATTTTTTGTTTTGTTTTGTTCCTTTTTTTGGTGTTTCCCTGACCATTTCTGTGTTTACTTGTGCCTTATTTAACATGTACCTGTAAATTTAATGTGTGAAGTTATAGTAACAGTTCTATGTAAGAGAAGTGGGTGAAAGGTTTCCTAAGGTTGTATGTATCAGGTATAACCACCGCCCCCCCAATAAAAGGCTTCAGGTTCTACTTATGTCCTGCAACTTCAAAGGAGCAATTTGTCTGCTGTATGGCTTTAGGAAAAATACCATCGGCTTATTTCCCCTCTGTAGAACAGCAAATGATCACCACAGCAAATAGCGAACACTTGTAAAGTATACCGCAAAATATGAAAAAAAAAAAAAAAAAAAGATTAAAAACATTCATTTCGAGCTGTCAGCTAAACAAATGCCATTTGCGGATATTAACACAAAAAGCACGAAGTCCTGTTCGGAAAATGGAAAACGCCAGTAGAACGAGCAAAGAACGGCGGCGGCTCGATTGTGCAGCAAACCCAGCGTCATCTAGAGCTGCTCAGCACGCGGGAATGAGCCACGCGCGTTTACTGCGGCGGAGCGGCGCACTGAGGGCCTCTGCGTTGTCGAGAGTGCGTGCATTTTAGAAGGTGAGCTGGGGCGTGCGTGCACGAGAGCGCGAGAGGCAGCGGGAGCACGTCACTTGACACCGCGTCCCCTGCAGCGCCGAAAGATGTCAGACTGTACAAGGGCGTCCTCGTGCCAAACTGACTAGCGTGTCCCTGCCTCTTCCACAGAGGAGGCGTTCACGCGTAAAGAGATCTCGCGTGAGAGTCGGTCTGGGACGAATTTGTAAAGACCAAAAAAAAAAAAAAACATTACGCGGTCATTGATCCACAATGGTGATGCCTGATTTCAGTGTTGCATATAAATATAATTTATTACTTGTTTAAAAATTCTTTCTTACATTTTGTACAGAAACTTCACAGAGGAGATGCAAGCTTTTGCAAATTACATCATGAACGTGCCATAAAAGAATAGGTAACATCCTCACTATAAATATAATATTCATAGCTATGGGAACTATGGAATGCAACCGCTAGGACTTTTTATGCAGGTACAGTTTGTTTATAAAGGATGCAGAAGTTGCATAGACAGCTTTAGAAATTCTGACAACTTGTACAAGAGGAAAATAAAATAAGTGACCACCCCCAACCCCCCCCCCCCCCCCCCCCCCCCAAAAAAAACAAACAAACAAAAAAAACAACCCAAAACATAGTGTTGATAACTGCAAAACACAGAGATGGATGTTACTTTGTGTGGGGACACGCACGGATACATGCATCCAGCCGCTTCTCTATTGACGCTAATGTACAGTTGCTCAGCCAAGAACGACCCGCGAGGCTGTTCCGCGCGCCCTGCACCCGTCCACGCGACGCTTCCCTCGTGCTTAGCACGCTCCCGGAGAACAGAAGTCCACGTCGTTGATGTGGGTCTCCTCTTTAAAGAGCACTGCGAATGCCTCGGGCGCAGGTTCGGCGGCCGCTGTGTGTCGTGTCCACCCAGCACGCTCCTGGAGTCGGTATCAAAGCACGGAGCAAAGCGCGTGACCGCTCGCGGCTGGCGTCGAGTCTGTCCACCGCGTGCTTTGCGTGTACGTCCATGAACGACAGCAGACGTTACGAGCCCAAAAAGGTGGACAAATGTGTACAAAAACCCGGACAGCACGACTTTGCTAAAAAATATTTGGTTCCTATTTTTTAATGTCTCTAAATTGCGATTAAATACAGATCACAACGCAACGCAATTAATAAGAAAATAATAACAGTAATTATATAACAATAACACTGTTAGGTTTTACAATTACAATGTTTTAGAATGCATATTTACAGGCTGCATATTTTTGAAAAATCTGTAGTCGCAGAGAATGTCCACTGGGTGGTACTGTTAAAAAGAAGAAAAGGGTTACACTGAGAACGACGCACAACAGAAGTACAAAACGGTACCGGGAAAAGATGCGTGATGGGAGGCAGTATGAGAATAATATGAGAAATAAATGAGCATAAATAAAGGCAATATTAAATATATGATCATAAAGGGTATTTCTTTATCGATATCAGGTCAGTTTTAAGGGGAAAACTTAAGGACTGTTGGGGGTTGATGGTACTAATGGGTTTGGATGGAATGGGGCATTAGATTGTTCTGGAGCCTGTGAGTCTCTCTTTCTCTCTCTCTCACACACACACACCCACCATGCTCAAACACTGAGACACACACACACACACACACACTCACCATGCTCAAACACTGAGACACACACACACTCACCCACCATGCTTAAACACTGACATACACACACACACACACACACACACACTCTCACCCACCATGCTCAAACACTGACACACATTAACATTAACACACACACACACACACACACTCTTGTCCACCACACTTGCACACATTCACACATACTCATGCTCACCATGCACATACCCACTCACACATTCGCACACTCCACCCTGCTTACACACTCACACACTCTCTTGCCTACTACTGATTATCCTACACGTCCAATAAAAGAAATGGAACAGGTCCAGTATCTGGACAGCAGAAGTCACGCGTTTCCTAAGAAACTGATTTGAAAAATAGTAATAAAAACAGAAAGAGAAACAACAAAAAAACTAAGAAGAACAAAAGCAGATCATGGCTGTACAGGCCTGCGGAGGGAAGCAGATCTTGGCTGTACAGGCCTGCGGAGGGGTTAAAGTACAGTGTGTCTTTAATATTCTCCTTTCATTTTCTTACTCTACATTTTTGCAGGTTGAGTTTTTATTTTTTAATTTCAATTTTTTTTTAGGTTCAAATAAAAAAAGAAACCGTTCGTCTCTGAGTGGCTGTTGGCTTCCTCACGAAGGCTGCCGTCAGCGGAGCTGGGTGGGACAAACAGCCGTGTCTCAGGGTGCACACGGTGTCCCCTCACCACACCCCTCTGCCGCTGTCCTGGGTCAGTGGTGTGTGACCTGATGCGCTCTTCTCCTTGTGATTCATCCGCCGTTCACCCCACCCAACCCTCCCGGGAACGTCCTGCGCCCGCCTCAGCGTCGACGTGTCAGTGCTCGGTTGCCATGGGCACAATGTTCTCATGGCGACCCATCTCCTCAAGGACGGCAGCCAGGCGGTTCAGGTTGCCATCGGGGAAGTGCTGAGCCTCCCACAGGTCCAGGATCACACCGGTCGGACTGGACTTAGTGGCAAAGTAGTTCAGATACCTGAGAGAGAGAGAGGGAGAGGGAGGGAGGGAGGGAGAGAGAGTGACGGAGGGAGGGAGAGAGAGAGAGAGAAACATACTTTTACAACATTTTCAAAGAGAGTAATGCATTCCTTTTTCTTTGCAACTCTGATCAATTTTATTTTCCAGTTGAAGAGAAAGCTAAATAAAGACTGAACGTCTCAGCTCGACCATAAATGTAGAAATGGTAAATGAGAACCTCTTCACACCTACTGAGATGACTTCTGCTAGTCTACCTTTCCAAGAAATATACTTACCTCCATGGCAGTATTTCTGTATACACTGGTTATTAATACATCGTTTATACATACATGTACATTTTATACTGTAGGCCAGTTCTTTGATCATAAGCAGTTCTGCATTTATTGCCATAACAACTGTCATAACTTGTATTATGTCAATTTGTATTATGTGTCAGTCATTATAAATGGAAATGGAGGGAGGATGGAGAGAGAGCGAGAGGTGAACACCATCTCTCAGCAGAGGTAATGACACCTCTAATCATAAGAGCTCTGGAAACAGACGTCAGCACCCTTAAAACGGCTCCTTTTTACCATACAGTGGAGATCTCGTCATGTTCTCCTTTATGGACTGTTCCTCCATTTTGATAGTGGCACCGTTGTTCCACCATTAGAGGAGAGTACGGGGGGGGTGAGAGCCAGTGGGAGCTGAGGGGGGGTTCCTACCCACCCCACCCCCTCCACTGGTCTCGGCTCCTGCTGCCGCAGTAGATAAGGCGCCTCCCGCTGAGATGTGAACTCAATAACTGAAAACACAGTTTGCACTTCTCACACAAGCTGTCAAACACAGAGAGGCAGAGGGGCAAAAAAGCGGGAGCTTGCACGCCTCCTCTCTCTCCCTCCCCCAACCCCCCTTCGGCCTTTCTTCGCCCTAGTCCTCCTAAAAATAATAATTTAAAAAGCCCCCCGGTGTGGGGGAGTGGGCGGAGCCAGGGCCCGGCTCGCCGCCGCTCACCTGTCCAGGTTGAGTTTGTGTGCCAGCATGCGCCAGTCGTTGCCGCGGGTCTGGGGGGCGTCCAGGCTGCTGCACAGCTTCTGCCGGATGGACAGGGGGATGCGGAAGGCGTTGGGCCCCACCAGCGCAGTGATGTTGCTGGCTGGGTCGAGCAGGGAGGTGTCAATGCACTGAGAGTCCTGCAGGGGGCGACAGAGAGCACGTGAGCTAAAGAGGGCGGCTGAAGTAGAAGAAGAGGCAGCTTTCTGGCAGTTTGAATAGAAACGTGAAAGCATAGGTTTATTTTTCCCCTCTACCAATCATGCTAATGATTAGAAAAGGCTCATTTGATTTAATTATCAGTTGACCTAATTGGCTACAGAAATGACGCAAAGGGAAGAATAACACTGCTTAGATTTTGCCACAATATTGCTTCAGAAATAGCAGCTTTCTAACTATATTACACCCTTAAAATGATTCAGCCTTTCGATTCAGGTCAGTGCATGGATGCCAAGGTCAGGCCTATGGTTTAAAATATCCACATCATGTGTATTTGAAGATGCGGTTCAGACAAGGTCTGCGTTTCCAACAGATCTGCATTTACTGCAGGAGGGAACAAAGCCCATCGTGCGCTTCCATCATTCAGCCCTGAAAGATTCAACTGTTGAACCAAAAAGTGTGTTTCCCTCCCCGATACGGCATGCTGGACGTGTGAGAGCAGACAGGCTGTCGCTGGGCACCGGCCCAGGAGTGGAGGGGGAGAGGCCTGCTGGGAGCAGGAAGAGGGAGAATAAATGCCGTCCCAAAATCCGGCACTGTCCCGGCTGCCTGCAAGACGTCAGGACAAATAGCTTAGTGCACAGTGTCTCGCGTTCCTCTCGCCTGGGAGCCTGGGAGCCATGTGTTGATAGGAGGGAGAGAGAGAAGCAGAGAGAAACTGAGAGAAAGGGAGCGAGAGAGTGAGGAAGAGAAATGGAGAGAGAGAGATGGAGAGAGAGCGAAACAGAGGAAGCAGACTGCCCATCATGGAGACCAGTCAAGGAAAGTGAGTGGCGACGGGCCGGTGTGTGATTCTCTCCATCACGAGGAGAAGACTGCCACGCCTCCCTCTTGGCCACGCCTCCCTCTCCGTTCTTTGTCCACTCAGGTGTCTCTGGATCTGAGCTTCCTCGGAGCTCACCAAAAGCAGACAAATGGCGGCGTTTAACCCTCAGACAGGACGTGTGTGCGCAGGACACAGGAAGCAGTCGCTGGGCTAACACTGACTGACTAACACTAGTGCGACGTTCCTGGCTGGGGTTACTGCTAGCGGAGGTTACTTCTCGCTCTGTGAGCGAGGTGTGCTGGGGCTCGGACCTCGGACATCGTGGTGTTGAGCTGGAAGATCTGGCCCTCGCCCTCCACCTGCCGAACGCACAGCTTGCAGGCGAGCTCCAGCGTGGCGCTGCTGAAACGCTCCAGAGTGAAGGTGCAGTGAAGGTTTCTCTGGGAGCCACTCCACACCTGCTGAAAGGGTAGCTCCTGGGGGGGGAGGTTCAGCGGTGGCCAGGGAGGACGAGATGGAGAGAGGGAGAAAGGAAGAGGTGGAGGTTGACAGAGAGAGAGAGAGAGAGAGAGAGAGAGAGATACAGCGTAAGACAGACAGAAGAAACAGATGACAAAGAAAAACTATTAAGTAGAGCACACTGGGAGAAACAGAGGCAGCAGCACAGCCAGGCCCGACACACACTCATTCACACGCTTCCACCCGGATCCGTTTGGACCTGCCATCAGGAGCCATTTGTTAAGCCATGTTTCTGTGGCCTCGGGCTGTCACTCTGTGACAGCACGGAGCTTGGAGCGACGTCGGAGGTGAGGCAGCCCAGGCGGAGGGTGGAGGGTGTGTGTGTGTGTGTGTTGGGGGGGGGGGGGGCGCGGCCCCGGTACCTGGTACTTGGCGAGCAGTTTGCTTTTCCACAGCGTGTGGGGGACGTCGTGTAGGGACAGCCGCAGGTTGTGGGTGCTGTCCTTGAAGTTCAGACTCTTTGGTTCGTCCAGGAGCTTCCCGCCCATCTGTTTCTCCATCTGCAGAACCTCCTATAGGCCCCAGCCACACACACACACACACACACACACACACGCACACACACACACACACACACGCGCGCACGCACAAACACACACAAAATGAGTCATCATGGACTGAAAATGATCATCTACTTACGGGAATTACATTTCCTGCATTAAACAGATGACACTACTGAATATAACTTCTCAACGATCTTTTTCATAACAACGCGTTATTGCTGTTCCGTTCACTTCTTTTATGTGTGGTGATGAAACCCCGTCATCTATGGGAGGAAGCCTCTTTAGTTCTGGACTCCAGGTTGTTTCCACGGATGAGGCCGAGAACACGCTCTGCACTCGCACTGTCTCTCAGTTGGCTGACGGATATTCCATTCAAATAAATGCACTTTTTATTCCACCGTGCTGCACGGCAACCGAGCGTGTGTGTGCTCCCTCCTACCACTCATCTGCTGCTCTCACCCACACAAGCCCACGAGAAGGCCACAGACGCACGCGCGCACGCAAACATATGCAAAAAATGCAAACCACTGCAAGCACACGCACACATACCTGCACTCAGGCAGGTGTAAAGAAAATGAGCACAACTGTACAAACACAAACGCACACAAATGCAGCAATGAATACAAACACATACATGTGCACTTTCATTGCTCTCTCCTCTCACTACACACACGGCCAATTTGAAAGCGCTGGACCTGTCAGGTGTTTGGACAGGTGGCTGGACTCGCCTTTAGGGCGTCCTGGGTGTCGTCCAGGCAGTACACCCGGATGTTGTACTCCAGGGCGGAGCAGGTAATGGGGCCGAACACGGCTAGCTTGAGCCTCTTGGTGGTGGAGGTGCTGACAGACTGGCCCACCAGGCAGTACGTCCCCAGGGTCTCCGTCAGGATGTGACACGCCTCCTCGTCCATCTGAATGTAGCAGGGAGTGGTGAAGTTCTCCTCTCCCACGACCACCACGTCCTAGACACACACACACACACAGCATCAGGACCAATTAACACGTCTTTCTGGGCTTAACAATGCTGCTAATTATATGCTGTGTATATTCTTTGTGTGTATCTTATATTGAAGATGGAGACTGCCTGTCCATGAGATCATAGTAGTAATTATATGCTGTGCGGATACTGTGTGTGTATCTCATATTGGAGCTGGAGACTGTCTGTGCGTGCATGCGTGCGAGTGTGAGCATTCTACTATGAACTCATGAACACACACACACACACACGCACACACACACACACACACACACACACACACACGCCAGTTGACCCGTGTAATAGAGCACTTGTCAGGCTCTCTCTCTCCTTCATCATGGCCACTGGAGGTGGCCGATCCAGAGCTCCAGCTCCGCTCTCCTGTTAGCTAGAATCTCGCCACTGCACCAGCTCCACACTGCCATTAATTTCATCCCATTATGAGAGAGAGAAAAGGAATTAAAATACTTTATTGTCAGCGCGGCCATTAAACAGCAGTATTATGACTGGTCATTAGCCTTTGCAATGTGTCCTGGGGGAGTGTCGGATTCAAGAGCGTTAGCGAGATAATGAGAAAACAGCACGGAAAACCGGGCTAATGCCTTCCAGAACGGATTTATTTACCCAAACCCTCAGTCAATCCATTACAGCTAACATGTCGATCCCTCAGAAAACAACTTTGTGCAGAACACGCTCGGAAAAACAGTTGAAAATTCCCTCTGCTTCTACCTCATCGTGTGCTCTAATGGTTTTCAAGTGGGAAAGAGACCACACACACACACACACACACACACACACTGCAGAGCAAATGAAAAAAAAGAAATCTGCTAAAATCTTCTAAAAACTGCATCACATCAAATGCTCATGGCATCGCTTGGATTCATAGCAGAGGTTCATATTTATAGCCCTGAGAAATCTTTCAAAATGACTCATGTCCCTTCACAAACCATATGTATTTTGACAGAATGCTTCATTTGCTAGACAGGAAACTGAGAAACCAATATTGACTAGCCACGTGTGTTCCACCAAGGCTGTCTTCACTGAGGAAAGAGAAACCCCATCTTAGCACGTCATCTGAACTTCCTGCCTATCACCAGCGGATATTACTCACTACCTGCCTGACACACACGAGATGTAATCAATAGCTATTTCTTTGTTTAAATGGTTGAAACAGACATTTGGTTTTATTAGCTGCACCACAGATATCCGTCAAAGTCACTCTCTCGTGATGCAATGCTACGCCCGAGTATCTTCTGCGGTCTTACGTTTTCCAAACCGGTCCCATTCCCATAGTGGGAATCGCCCTAGTGAGCCGTTCTGCAGGATCGCGGAGGGTTCTGCCGTGTGTGAACACATGGAGGAATTACGGTGGAGCGGGTCCACAGCAGAGGAAATGGACTTTGCGGAGTGAGTAATTTGATGCTCACTAGAGCGACTACGACCAAAGCCTCTTCAACCCCCCACCCCCTTCTCCTGCTCTCTCCCAGGAGAGTCTGAGCCCTGCCCTTAATCACGCCGTCCCAAATGTCTCCAGCGTCCTTTATTTTAAAGCTTAGTCCCACGTCCTCTCTTGTATCTCATTGTCCTCTGTCCCAAGTGTCAGTAGCGCTGAGAATCCATTTCTGTCATCTTCCTTAAGCGTGGTTTTTATCCTTTGACACTGTACTGAAAAAACCCCCGAAATATTTACTCCGGCTGGTATTTTTAAACTTAGACGTTTGAGCCAGGCGTTGTTTCCTTCCCTGCATCACATTCTGAAAGCGGAACAAACACGCATAAAAATCATTTTTAACTGTGCTGGAGATGTGCTGGTATGAGTACTCATTCCGTCTCTCAGCAACAAGGTTGCTGCAACAACGCTTTTTCTTTGTTATTCTTAACCTTGCCCCCCCCCATCAGAACTTAAATTGATCTGGTTAGAAGAAACTGGCTCCATGTCTTTGCGGTTCCTGTTGGTATTGTTTTCTGCGTCTGTGGCATCCCACCCGTGCGTATTTATCTGTATGAGTCGCTAAAGGCTAGCCAAGAGTGCTTTATGTTTGATAAGATGAGACAAGGTCATGGGCTGTTGCTAAGCAGCTCAGAAGCTGCGAGGGTCTGTGGGGAGCTGAAAACAGAGCCACGTCGGTGCCGGGGCCGAGAGCTCCGACAGACGCTTGGAGCGAACTCAAAGAGCTCGGTCGTGCTCGTGACTGATTTGCTTCCGTTTGCTTCTGAGACAGAGACGGCGCCACTGACGCGGTAGAGAAAATGAATATCGGGAAAAGAAAAATCCCAAAAAACCCCAAAACCCATAAATAAAAATCCCACAGCCATCGCTGTACTGGTCATTTGGGAGGCTTTATAAATAATGCGTTTGAATGTTACAATCGCCACGTCAACACAGCATCCACACGCCGTAACGGTCGTCTGGCGTTAACACAGCGCGCGGCGAAGCCGGCGCTACGATGACAGCACGCGCGTTTGGGCGTGGAGCGCGAGAGTTTCGGAGCGCTTGCGTAGGCTGCCGCTTCCTCGCGCCGCACTTCATGCATGGCTAATTAGAGCGCTGGCATTGTGTTTGCGCGCAGGAACAGTAAAGGGCAGAGCCTGTGGGTGAGCAAGGGGACCGAGTTCACAGCAACCCCACGGCCCACGCAGAAGATAACCAGCTCCTCCTCACCAGCCGAGCTAATGACGGGCCGGCGGGTGAGTGCTGCTAGCCTGGCTCAAGCATGCTCTGCCTCCACAACGGCAAAACAACAACAAGGATCTCTTCCTCTCTGAGGCCTGGAGAGCAAAGCACAGGGGAGGGATTGGCTCCGTCTGCCTGATAACAGGCCATCCTCTGCCGCCATGTAATTAACTCTGGCTGGTGTTTTCTCGAGTTCACCATCAGAGACGCCTGATTCGTCAGCGATATTTGGGCCAGCACAGTTGCTGCGCGTCATTGCACGTGGTTGGCGGGAGGGCGGTCCCGAGACAACCGAGCGCACCAGCACTCGCACATGTGACAGGTTTGACGCGGGACGAGGCCATGTTCCAGAAGTGTTTCACCTTACCTTTGTGACGTCCTTCTCAATGACCTCATAGACCAATGAGCAAATGACTTTCCCTGCACCCCACCCACTCACCTCCCAGTGGCCCTGCTGCGATTGGTTCTGGAGCTGAATGAGCCAGTCCTCGCTGTCCGCCTCGGCACAGTGGTGCATGGTGAGGATCACTGGGCGGGTCAGCAGGGCTCCTGGTGGCCCGCAGCTTACCACTGGACTCAGAACAGTCTGGGTGTCATCCACCGAAGGCCTGAGGCCAGAACAACAGATTCAGGGTCAGCACTCAAAATGCATCATGTTTTCTCAAAAAAATCAGCATATTTTTCTCAAATCTGTAGAGGATATGAAGCAGAGGCCGTATCTTAGCAACCACTACAAAATGGACTGGTTTCTCAAACTCTGAAAAGAAAACAAAAACCATCAAATTAAACAGACTATCAAATTTCTTATTGAATACACTGATTGGTTGCTGATGTACATTATCTTGCATGTTAGAGCTTGATGTGATGTGATGGCACCTTTAAATCATAACTCAACGGAAAACAGAAAAAATCCAGAAAGAGCCAAGATTAAGTGTGATGTAGGTGTGTGTGTGTGGGTGTGTGTGCGGGTGTGTGTGCGTGTGTGCCGTTCTCAGTGCCGTATTCCTTATTATTGTTACATTACTTTGAATTTCTGGACAAATGGCTTGGATTTTTTTTCCCTTTTCCTCTTAACAGGAATGACGACAGCTTGTCCCCCATACACTTTGCTGACGAGGGCGGCTAACTAGGCAGCTGTACGGGAAACAGGAGGAGCCCTGACTACACAAGGCCGTCATGACCTCATCAGGACAATCTGAAGACGAACAGACAAACTCTTTGCAAGGCAGCACCGTCTTGCTGGCCCTGGTGTGAATGAGGGCTAACTTGGCTCAAAACGTCTAACGGAATTTTAGCCCTACGTACCACATATCACATCAGCGCATGTTTCATTTACTGCGTCGTGAATTGTTCGCCAAGAATGTGCAGTTCCTCGAAATATTTTCTGTTTGTTTCTTTTGTTTTCTGTGACCTCAGCAGTCACGTTATTAGAAGCTCTGATCCTAGAGAGCGTTGCGCATCCATTGGCTTGCACCGTCCGTCAGCCCCCACTACCCACTTCACCATTGGTCAGTCTCTAAACACAGAGGCATATCTGATTGGACATCAGTTTGGGTGTTGGACCAATGCCAGCACAGCAGTGACACTGTTGCTTTACCTGAGCCTGTAGGTTGGCGGCGCCATTACCAGGAGTGCACGTTTGGAAACACACATAACTGTGCACCTACGAGAGGCTGTTGAGTGTCAAACCAGTGGGACGTTAGAGACTCACACACAGCACCTCCTTTTCTATAGAAAACTTTAGCTGTTGCATCTGTTTGCTCTATTTCTTACTAGCAAAGTTAGGGACTATCCCATTATGGGACAAAGTTAGGGACTATCCCATTGTGGGATAAAGTTAGGGACTATCCCATTGTGGGATAAAGTTAGGGGACAAAGTTAGGGACTATCCCATTGTGGGCCAAAGTTAGGGACTATCCCATTGTGGGATGAAGTTAGGGGACAAAGTTAGGGACTATCCCATTGTGGGATAAAGTTAGGGACTATCCCATTGTGGGATAAAGTTAGGGGACAAAGTTAGGGACTATCCCATTGTGGGCCAAAGTTAGGCGACAAAGTTAGGGACTATCACATTGTGGGATAAAGTTAGGGGACAAAGTTAGGGACTATCCCATTGTGGGATAAAGTTAGGGGACAAAGTTAGGGACTATCCCATTGTGGGCCAAAGTTAGGCGACAAAGTTAGGGACTATCCCATTGTGGGACAAAGTTAGGGACTATCCCATTGTGTGTTCCAGTAATTCTGCTTTGTGTGTTTCACTTTAATACAAACAGTGTAATAATTTTGACTTCATAATATTTATTATTTAATATTTAGCTAAATATTTTTAGCTAGCTTTCAACGTGCTATTGTACAGCAGGTGAATATCTCTGTATACATAAGGGTTATTAATGATAGTGTAACGTTCTACGTCCGTTTATTGTCTTCACTATCAGATCCTTCTGAAAGGAGTGTCTGACTAACGTTATGTCCAGGGCCTCCTCTAGTCTAGTGGAGACCTTACTGGTATCTTGGTGAGATGTTTGTCTTGTTAATGAGTCCCACTGGCCGTGAGAGGAGGACGAAGATAAATATTTGCACAGTGGTGGTTACAGAGGAGAGACTAAGGAGGTGGTTGGAGTCCATTTCTCATTGTGTAGTTCTTAATGAGGAGTGAGGGGTGTGGTAAGGGGGTGGAGCCTGCACAGGCGGGCTGGCCACTCCCCACGCCCCACACCCGATCGTAGCGTGTCAGGGACGAGTGTGGGACAGCAGAGGGAGCTTACCTCATGGTCTCCTTCCTGTGCACAGTCACGTACATCTCATACACTCGACCCTGAGGGACAGCACCTGCAGGCACCAGCAAACTCACACCTGTGGAGAGACATGCACGCACGCACACACGCACACGGATACACACGCACGCAGACACACACACAGAGAGCAACTGTCATCAATCTGTGACCTTTGTCACACTTTGCCCTCTGCCAGGTCCTGTGTCTGCCAGAAGTCACCATGGCGCAAAGGAAAGTACAAAGAGTAAAACCATGCCAATGTCACTCACACTCGCACGCTCACACGCACACACGGTCGCACGCACATATGCACACGCGTGCACACGCACGCACGCACACAGACACACACGCACACACATATGCACACGCACGCACGCACACACACGCTCACACGCGCGCACACACACACACACACACGCTCACATGCACGCACACACATATGCACACGCACGCACGCACACGCTCACACGCGCACACACACACACACACACACACGCGCGTGCGCGCTGCAGCCCATCCCACGCACCATAGAACCAGTCCAGTGTGGAAATTTCCTGGCCAGTCTGGGCTGTGAGCTGATTCTGCCCAGCACCCTGTTAGCTGTTAGCTGTCTCCCGTGCGAGAGCCACAGCGAGCATATAGATGTTTCATAACCTTCACCTGAACTCTTCACCACCCAGACCATGACGCGCCCCGCAGAGTGCAGTCCACCCAGAACAGAGTGGGGCACAAAAACGCCCCCACGAAAGACAAAAGGCCGCTTTGCATAACAAAGCATAACATCCATTTTTAAAATGATTTGTGACTCTGTTGTGAAATTGAGGCTTGTGATGAAACTGTAGTTGAATGCAATTGTTTTCCACCTTGGATTCAACACTGTAGAGCACCCCCCCACACACACACACACACACAAACACAATGTGTCCCGCTGTCTCCCTTTATTTATTAGCTGGGCAGAAACTGAGAGAAACTTTCGGGTTGGAGTCGTTATGTTTTTTGGCTCACTCCAGGCTGCAACTTCCCCTGCTACTGAAATATTCATTTGCTGAAATGTACAAGGGTGTTTTGTGTGAAAGTATAGGACGCCCTTGGGGATAATCTGAGCTCCACACATCAAACATTTCTTAATTTTCAGATCAGGACCAACAAACACCTGCTTGCACACACACTTCACATGCTACAAGCAGTCAACCCATCCTGTCCCACAAATAGAGTGTCGTAAGGAGTCTTTATATCTCAGTTACACGCCCCTGGGGACTGGCGTCTCTGGTCCTTAGCCACATCTCACACTTCCACGCGGCTGCTTGGAATTGCCACCCGACAACATTAATTCATAATGAATTAATGGGTAATATTCCTGGTGGTTCTGTGGACGACGGCAGTGTTGTGGGAACGACTCCACTTCCAGGCGCTGTTCTGCGGAGCGGAGCGGCCCTGTTATACAGCGCATGCAGCGGCGAGTCACTTTGAGCGCCGCTAGCTGGAGATTTACAGGCGGGCGATCGGAGTCTCTCCGCATTACCAGAGGGGGCCGTAAAGAGCCCCGCCTCTTTTTCATGGAGGTACTCCCCCACTCCACACCTTGCTTTTCTCCCCACCGTCCTGCGCTGCTGTGACCCAGCGCCCAACATCCTTCAGCTCCCTTTGAAACACGCTGAACGAGATGTGGGCGGCCGAGGACGTCAGGACGGCAGTGCCACGGCGCCGCGGGACTGCCTGCATTCGCCAGATGTTCTCCGAGTTACTTTGTGGACTCTGGCAGTGTTTAATATACCTGCTACAAGTTGCCTGTAATCTATATTTACGAGCCAGGCAGCAACCGTGACAGCTTGTCTGTCTGGCTGAAACCTGAAGCAGCGTAACTCCTCATTAAGGCCCCGAGGTCTGAATGACTGCCCGTCAGGATCTCACGCGGTGGAGCCCGCACGCCGCCGACACCTGCGACAAACGTGGCCCTCTTCCCAGCACATAACCCCGCCTCTCCCTCGCCCCACCACAAGTCGCCGCCCACCCCTTCCGTTCATGCCCCCCCCCGACTTACCCGAGTTGGGCACGATGAGGTGCCCTCCGAGGGAGTTAAAGGAGCCAAAGGCAGTGCAGGAGGGGTCACGGCCACGCGCCAGGCTCTCCATGCGCCGGCCCATGGTGTCGCCGTCGAGCAGCGCGTGCGATAGCTTGGGTGAGAGCTTGGACGCGAAGTCGGCAGCGTCGTCCTGCGGCGAGACCACCCCGGACGAGTTGTACACCTTGATCTTCAGGTTGGGCAGCGGCTCCAGCAGCGGTGAGTTGGTCATGGGGATCTTGTCGGCCACGTCGTGGAGGGCGTAGACGGGGCCGCGGTACACGGCCGCCGCCGAGGTCAGATCCGGAGGGGCGGTCAGGAGGTCGGCTGGAGGGGAGACGGCGAGAGGGGGAACCAAAGTAGGCAGGGAAGAATGGAAGAAAAAAGGAAAGAACAGATGCATTCCTCATACACAAGAAAGACAGCGAGTGAAGAGGAATACTGGCTCGGCTGCGTAATAAGCACGCCTTCCCCGCAGTCTCAGGATGATTAGCGCACAAAGTTTCGGTTTATTTCTCTCTCCTGCAGAAGTCTTTCTCAGCAGAGCAGGAGAGGCACTGGGGAGGTCAGCACCCCGTCGGCCTGCTTTTGGGAGCGCTGCTCTGGACAGCAGATGGCTTCCTTATTAATGAGTTAATCCCTTCGCAGGTACACAGATGAATTTGCACAGGCGTGCTGCGTGGGCGTGGCCGCCCTGCTGAGTGCTGCTCGCGCCCCCGAGGCTGCTGCGAGCGCGCGAGTCCTGGCCCCCGTGGTCCCGCGAGCTCCGTACATGGCGGAGAGCGTAGGCCGAACGCCGCCGCCGCGGGGGTGGGGGTGGGGGTGGTCATTTGCGCGCTCCGTTCTGCTCCAACGCTTGCACAGGGCTACAGAAACCATGGCAACCCAAGGAGGTGGTGCAGGGAACAGGCTCTGGTTGAGTGGCGACGGAGGTAGAGAAGCTCGCATGCTTATAAGGAAACACACTCCACCTACTCGTACCTACACACACTCCACCTGCTCAAACACCTATACACACACTCCACCTACTCCTACCTACACAGACTCCACCTACTCAAACACCTATACACACACTCCACCTACTCCTACCTATACACACTCCACCTACTCAAACACCTATACACACACTCCACCTACTCCTACCTACACACACTCCACCTGCTCAAACACCTATACACACACTCCACCTACTCCTACCTACACAGACTCCACCTACCCAAACACCTATACACACACTCCATCTACTCCTACCTATACACACTCCACCTACTCAAACACCTATACACACACTCCACCTACTCCTACCTATATACACTGCACCTGCTAAAACACCTATACACACACTCCACCTACTCCTACCTACACAGACTCCACCTACTCAAACACCTATACACACACTCCACCTACTCCTACCTACACAGACTCCACCTGCTCAAACACCTATACACACACTCCACCTGCTCAAACACCTATACACACACTCCACCGACTCAAACACCTATACACACACTCCACCTGCTCAAACACCTATACACACACTCCACCTACTCCTACCTACACACAATCCACCTACTCAAACACCTATACACACACTCCACCTACTCCTACCTACACAGACTCCACCTACTCAAACACCTATACACACACTCCACCTACTCCTACCTACACAGACTCCACCTACTCAAACACCTATACACACACTCCACCTACTCCTACCTACACACACTCCACCTGCTCAAACACCTATACACACACTCCACCTACTCAAACACCTATACACACACTCCACCTGCTCAAACACCTATACACACACTCCACCTACACACACTCCACCTGCTCAAACACCTATACACACACTCCACCTACTCAAACACCTATACACACACTCCACCTAGTCCTACCTACACACACTCCACCTGCTCAAACACCTATACACACTCCACCTACTCCTACCTACACACACTCCACCTGCTCAAACACCTATACACACACTCCACCTACTCAAACACCTATACGCACACTCCACCTACTCAAACACCTATACACACGCTCCACCTACTCAAACACCTATACACACACTCCAAGTGGAAGATATGACAGACACCCTTATGTCTGAGTGACAAAGAACTCTTCTAGGTCTCACTCTCACCCCGGGAACTCTGCTCACCAACGTGCACCCAGAACTCCTGCGTGGATGCTCTAACGGGGGGAGAAGGGATGTCAGCGGAGTGTGGAGGCCTCGTATTAAACTCCGCCTGCCCCCCCCACACCTCGCTATTTACCTCCCCTCCACAACTGTGCCAGCCTCCGTCAGCTCACCGCCGCTGATATCTAATTATCATTGAACGTGCCACACAGGCAGACCTAATTATGGCTTCATGATAACTTGCAGACTGCCTTCACATCAAAGTGACAAGCATTCTAATGGTGTCTAGGCAGAAGCAGCACCTCGCTCTCATCCCCCCACCCATCTCTCTTTTCTATTCTTCCTTTTGTGCCTCCCCGTCTCCACAGTGGGGGGTGGGAATGCAAGCACCACCCCCCACGCTCCTCGCGCAGCAGACGACGCCACTGACACATATCAATTCTCGAGCTGTGGCTGTCACCTCCGTCACCCCTCCTGAATTCATCGACAGCAGAGCGGCCCGCCTGCTCTCCCTCGCATAATGGCGACATGGAAGAAATAAAAAGAACGTGTCAAAACGTTTCTGAGCGATGGGGACCGGTACGACCCACGCGTGATTGGCTATCGGGAGGGGGGGTGTGGGCAGTTTTTGAAACTTCTACTTCCGCGGTTTGCCAGCGCTTACCTGTGCGTGCCGTCTTAATGCTCACTGGATGAAATCCGCCGTTGAGCGCCGAGGAGTCGATGATGTCGGAGTCGAAGTCACGGTGGTTCTTGCGGTACACGAAAAGGGCCACGATGACGGATATGACGAAGCACATGATGACAGCAATGACGATGCCTACGTACAGGGCAACATCGTCCGTGCTGGGGGCAGCTGTGAGCAATAAACACAAACAAAAGAGAGGAAGAAGACTCTTTGAACTGTGGGTGCACACTCTGGATACGGAGCACGAATCATCACTGATTGATAGCACTTTCATTAAAGCTGTGTCAAATTAGGCAGGCGACGCTATCAGGGGCCCAATATCCTGTTCACAGACTGCATGGTGTGTTATTAACGGCAGGCCTTCATTACCTTCTGCTGAGTGAACAGAGGCTCCTGACCAGAATGTGGAGGAACTCATTTAACATCAACAAATTGGGTGTAGGCGGTACAGTAAGGAGTTACGCAATACGTGGTCAAAGCGCATCCTCCGTGAGTTTCAACATTTGCGTAAATCAGGACGGCAGAATAAAAAGGAAGCGTTCGCTCAAGCGGCACGTTACTGTCCGGCGGGCGTAACGTCCTGCCGCTGTCCTCGCCCACGGAGCCCGTGGCACACACGAGCGGCGTTAGAGTCGCAGGAAGACGGAGGAAAGGTCGAGTTAAATCTGCACAGGACACATACAGAGTCAGCACGGCCGACGTGAAGGAGGAGCAGCGCTTGTAAGAGCGTTTCCACACGTCCACGCTACAGTGGCATCTCACAGCGCCTGCAAACGCAGGTGCCTTTGACGCTTCTGGTTCTGTGCTCCAATAAGGAGAATGGATTAGGAGTCTGAAACATGGTAGATTGTCTCAAATTACACAGGACCTGGATGAAACCCGCGCCCTCCCGCCCGGGACAGCCTGCCTGCTTTTGTTCCTTCACTGCAGTGATAAAATCTAGAAATAGCCTCGAGTTTCATATTCCATCTCTCTCTCTCTCTCTCTCTCTCTCTCTCTCTCTCTCTCTCTCTCTCATTCTCTTTTTTTCTGTTTCGGGCTGCAAAAACCCATTACTGATTATATGGGATGGTGGGCCACTGCTGTAAGACACCTGACAAGCCATCATTAAGAGCTGCGCCTGCCGTTCGTCTCCACCGAAACGTCGTCTTTGTCCTCCCGGTAATTGTGACGGATGTGATTGGCCATCAGAGAAGCCTGACAAGTGACGGAAATGACCGTACTTTAAAGGTGCTGGAAAACTATGGAGCGACAGGAAGAACTCTTTCCCCAGAATGCGGCCCGGTGCCACCTCCGACACACACACACACACACCAAAAAAAAACCAAAAAAAAAAAAACCCGGTAAGGGCCATTGATTCTTCCATCACTCCCTAAATGGAACATAATCAAGCCTTGTCTGGTGCCAAGAGCCAGGATGGATTCACGCGCCTAATTCTCTCATTTGAAGCGGCTCCAAAGGCAGGCGTGGAGGGCCTCACGTTACATTGTGGGAGTGCATAAATTACTGGCGCGCACTTAAGTGCCAGTGACGCTGCAGCTTCTGCCGTTGGCATTTCCTAGTCAGCTGCTGTTCCCTGCCTGACCAGTAGATGGCACTACCACCCACAAGAAGCGTTGGACTGAGGCGCACACGTCTTTGTTACATGAAGGGATGTGCATTGTCTTCTGAACCGTGCTTCCTGAAACTGGTCTGTAGTTCCGATTAATGGGGCAGCTGGAGTGAGCGATGAGAACATTTGGTTAAGATCCTGGCTGAATGGAAAGAGCTTGCACTCCCCGGCGCATCCGTGGCCTTCTTAGTCCACTCAAAAGCAGCCTGGATTTTCTCTCGTTTAATTAAACTGTCTCATATCTCCAGTGGCAAAAAGGTGGAGGACATTGCGCGGATAGGAAGGAAGTGTGAGCGTGTGTGTGTGTGTGTGTGTGTGTGCATGCATGTGTGCATGTGTGTGTGTGTGTGATTGCCATACTGCCCTGAAGAAGCTTTCTCACCACGCTTCTTACAGAGGCCTTTTAACAGGGAGAACCAGTCAGTGTTAAGATTGGCTTCGCACTGGCACTTGCCGGCTTTAATCACCATGACATTCCAAATTAAAATCCTTAATGGGAGCCGTGCCCTCCAAACCAGGCCATTCTGACCTCTCCGTCACGCTCCTCCTCTCTCCGACCGCAGCAACGGAGCGCCCAGGTGGCGTTCCAGCTCCTTTCTACTGGGGGCTCCCCTGCAACACAGACTTCCTCGCGCTGCTGTCAGACAGGGCTGTCGCCGGGCAGGGTCGGCAGGCCGTGGGGCGGCGCATGGCGCGACTGCGAGGCTTTTGGGGGGAGGCAGTGCAGTGGCAGAGCTCTGCTCCTGACTTAGGGTGGGGATGTTGTCACGGGTGCATGAGGAACTGATCCTATCGATCGGCGTGTGATCCCAGCAAGCCGGCGAGAGGCGGGGGGGCGGGGGGGCAACAGGGGAGGTTTGATTATCTGCCAGCTTCTAAGCCCAAAGCACCCCTGCACTTTCTACACAGAGGCCTGACACAGGCAAGGTGAGGCAACTTGTTCTGTTCTGCATTCGGAATGACAGACAAAGCGAGAGAGAGAGAGAGAGAGAGAGAGAGAGACAAAGAGTGGGAGGGAGGGAGGGAGGGAGGGAGGGAGGGGGAGAAAGAAAGAGAGAGAGAGAGAGAGAGAGAGAGAGAAAGAGATAAAGCAGGAAGAAGCAAGAGAAAAATGTCCCGAGCGAATGGCAAGTAAATGAAAAAAAAATCTATTTCTAGTCATTCCGTGACACAGATCCTCCCACATCCCCCTCCTAAACAACCTGGATCGTTCGGGATTATTAATAAACTTCAGCAATTGCAGTAGCCATTCCTCCTCCAACACTCTTCTTCCCCAACAAACGCTGCACAGGTGCGTTTAACACAGACACCAGGATATGCGGCAAGTCCAGCCCTGCCCTGCACACGTGCACGGACTGGGAAGAGGGAGACCGCAGGGAAGCGCTGGAAACGCGGAGATATCATCTGAGACGCACGCGAGACGCACTCGAGACCTCCCTCTAGTTACTTAATGCGTGTCCCTTTAGCCCAGGGATCAGCTGCACGCCTGCCTGGCGGAGCAGCTGAAGGCACCCGGGTGGAGAGGAGACATTTGGATGGAGAACTGAGATGAATGCATCTCTCTGAACATGAGTGATCACAGTTAGACGCAGAGAGGGGAAGAAATGGGTGTGGACATGAAAAAACTCCAAAACATTAGGATTATTGAGCAATTGTTTGCGTGTGTGTGTGTGTGTGTGTGTGTGTGTGTGTGTGTGTGTGCGTGGAGAGCTCCTCTTCCTTAGCCAGTGATCACAGCAGCCAAGTGTGAAAGAGGCACAGAGTGCAGCATCAATGCCCAGGGTTTTTTGACAGAGAGAGAGAGAGAAGGAGGGGGAGAAAGAAAGAGAGAGAGAGAGAGAGAGAGCACATTCAGAAGACGAATCAAATGCAGGTGTAGGAAAGCAGCAGCAGGTGAGAGGGAGAGATGGAGGCTGATTTCGAGAGAGATGGAGGCTGATTGAGAGAGATGGAGGCTGATTTCGAGAGAGATGGAGGCAGATTTAGATGGAGGCTGATTGAGAGAGAGATGGAGGCTGATTGAGATGGAGGCTGATTGAGAGAGAGATGGAGGCTGATTGAGATGGAGGCTGATTGAGATGGAGGCAGATTTAGATGGAGGCTGACTGAGACACAGACATCACGGCAGACACAAACATGGGAAACAGAAAGACAAAAGAAAGGAAATGAAATGAAAACTCACATGGATATCCAAAAGCATCACTCTCTCCTTTAGTTTCAGAGGACTTCTGATTTAGGGAACCTTGGGCAGAGAAGGGGGAGGGGGAAAATCAAATTTAACACAACGTGATTGAACAGAGCTGAGACACGGAAATCAAGGCAGAGGAACGGTGACGCGGAAGGACCATCCTTCTCCATTTGTTGTCACTTTGGTCCCTCTCTCTCTTCCTCCGCCACCCCAGACGGATGAGGGGTCCGGGGGGGCCAGGGCCAGTGGCACAGGGGCCAACGCCACCATCCGTCAGGCACATTTAAGTGCTTCATTAGGAGTAATGACCGCGCTCAATGGATTGTTTTAAGCTGATAAACAGTCTCTGAGTCAATGAGTCAAAGGCACTTACGGCCTAACATCTGCCAAGAAGGCCCGGAAAAATCTCTCTCTCTCTCTCTCTCTCTCTCTCTCTCTCTCTCTCTCTCTCTCTCTCTCTCTCTCTCTCTCTCTCTCTCTCTCTCTCTCTCTCTCTCTCTCTCTCTCTCTCTCTCTCTCTCTCTCTCTCTCTCTCTCTCTGAAGGTGGATGCCATTAGCACATGGGCCTCTCGCTAATGTAGCATGCTAGAAAAGGTGCTACATCACATCAGCACTGACTAGAACAGAGGAGCAACAGAGCTTGGCTGGCCCAGCACATCTGCATAGACTGTTAAGAGAGAGAGAGAGGAGGAGGAGGAGAGAGAGAGAGAGGGAGGGAGGGAGGGAAGACAGATGTGTGTTGCTCCAGGCCACTCAGTGCACAGAGACAGAGAGCTGTTCAATTCTAGGGACAGTCGGAGGCGATCTGAGAATCGGGTGGGGTGGGGGACAGACAAACAATGAACTCTTTGTGCAGACGCAGACGGCGCAGGAGACAGATAGGTAGATATATCGACGGACAGGAAAATCAATCGCTTGACGGATGGTGGGTTTTTACGTCCGTGTAATCAAACATGAAAGAGGGAGAGAGAGAGAGGGAGAGAGCGCGCAGAGCTGCTGGGTATGGGACCAGTGAAAGGTCTCGCGTGCTGTGAGAACCCAGGACCCCATGGAAGTGCGCGGGGACGGCAGGTGTTCCCGACTTGGGAACGGGGACCGTGACGTCATCGATCGGTAGGGAGAAATGAAGAGATTCCTCACACGAGAGGAACTGTCGTTTCCGATGGGAGTCTTGCTCCGGGTTCGGCTTTGGTAATGGATGGCACTAATCTACTAGCAAGCATCAGTAGCAAACTACTTTTTTTTTTTTTCTCCTTTTCAACTTATTGCAATACAGAAATAAAAAAAAGGAAAAGTTTGTCTGAATGTGACCTTCATACTGTATTTATTTATTTATTTATTTTTTGCTTCAGCTCCAGTCCTTGAGAAAAAAAACGCTTCTATTTGCCCCTGTGTTCATGTCTGTCTTGCCCTTTCAGCGAGATCGATATGTCAAGAAAATGTCATCTGTCTGTGGTTGAGTAACCAAAGCCCTCGACGGGAACATCATAACAAACAAAGATGGCCAAAAAGCTGAAAAACAGCGTGTGCGGGAAATGCGGGAGTGGAAATCCGAGTTTAAATGTGAAATAACACCACTTTGCATCCAATTTGATTTCGCTGATATGGGGCCTGTAACAGGGCATGACAGCTCGGAAAAGTTGAACTGGAAATCGCCTACGTAGCGATTACCGTGGAGCAGCACTCAGCGCCGGGTAATACGTCAGCCTGGAAGCACTGAAATGCCTTCTGGGAGCAGGAAATGTAAAATTCCATACGTAAATGATTTGTGTCCGTCGCGAGAGGGGGGGCGTCTGGCGTGGGCGAGATCGGGCTCCGCCGGACTCGAGGTGAGTTCACATATCACGCGCAAACCATTCCCGGCGATATCTGCAATAACGGCGGCTTTTAGGTAATGTGCATTTCTCCTAAATGCACGGCGAAACGGTCATTAGCATGGACATAAGTGGTTTCACCCTTTTAGCCCGGGGAGAGGGGGAAAAAATCAATCAAGGGAAGTGAGCCTAAATCTATATCATTACGGGTTTTATATTCTCCACAAACTAGTCATCAATCTGACACGGAACTAATGCCCCGGCTGTGAGCTGCGCAAAAAGATGGGGGGAACGGGAGAGGGCACGGGCCCGATAAATCTCCCGTCTCGCGGTCTCGCGGACGTTAGAAATAACGTGAGCTGTGCGGGGCCAATCAATTCCCCGGGAAAAGCTAATGATCAATACGGTCAATTAATGCGCTCTCATTTACATGTGGAAGCGCTTAAAATTAAAAACGGCGTCATTACATGGATTTCACAATGTCATTACTGTAATTCCAAGTGTAGTTCTGTTTTTGATCCACGTAGCAGCCTAAACGTCATCTAAACGGACCCCATTGTTCGTCCGCGGCGCGTATTTGAGTCTCTGTAGAGCGGCGGTGTTTAAAATGTGTTTTCAGTCTCTGTAGAGCGGCGGTGTTTAAAATGTTTATGTTTAGTCTCTGTAGAGCGGCGGTGTTTAAAATTTGTGTGTTCAAACTCTAGACCGGCGGTGTTTAAAATGTGTGTGTTCGGTCTCTGTAGAGCGGCGGTGCTTAAAATGTGTGTGTTCGGTCTCTGTAGAGCGGCGGTGCTTAAAATGTGTGTGTTCGGTCTCTGTAGAGCGGCGATGCTTAAAATGTGTGTTCGGTCTCTGTAGAGCGGCGATGCTTAAAATGTGTGTGTTCGGTCTCTGTAGAGCGGCGATGCTTAAAATGTGTGTGTTCGGTCTCTGTAGAGCGGCGATGCTTAAAATGTGTGTTCGGTCTCTGTAGAGCGGCGATGCTTAAAATGTGTGTGTTCGGTCTCTGTAGAGCGGCGATGCTTAAAATGTGTGTGTTCGGTCTCTGTAGAGCGGCGGTGCTTAATGTGTGTGTTCGGTCTCTGTAGAGCGGCGGTGCTTAAAATGTGTGTGTTCAGACTCTAGAGCGGCGGTGTTTGATTACATAACACACAGTGAGCAGAAGGAGGCCTGTTGTGGTTCTGTACAACAACAACTAAAAGATCCGGGAAAAAGACGGCAAGTTTCTCTGCCCACGGAAAAATTTCCATCCGTCTTTTGTATTATTATTTTTTTTCAGAATAATTTGCAAGGAGCAAAGCAGTAAAGATTAATGGTATAATTACAGTGCTCTAACAGAGACGACAAAGTTTTTTTTTTTTTTTTTTTTTTTGCTACTTAAGAGTTTTAAACACTGGCAGAGGGCAGCGAGGCTGACGTAAAATACTTGTCTGCTTGTCAACACTTATAATTGGCTCCTCTGTAACAAAAAAAAAAAAAAAAAAGTCAAACGTGCTGGTGAGTCTTGTCTACAACCCCGGTGTCGTCTTCCTCTCCCTGAGCCCCACGCTTTTAAATTAGGGACCAGATCATAGTAATCACGAGTGCTTAGCAATTCTGAAAGTTTTGTATAAGTACTTTATAATCACTTACCATTATTTTAAATATAGTTCATGAAAGGCAGGTCTGTGAGCAAGGAAACTGCTTTCTGGAATGTTCTTTGGGCTGAGACATGATTTAACACTCACGTGTTCTATATTTACGCCCTGTGGTTGCCGACTGAGGCTACATATTGTTGTTTTGTTTTGGCTGTTATTGTTCTTGTTTTGTTTTTGTTTTGGCTGTTTATTGTTGTTGTTTTGAGATCTTCTCCCTTTCCAGCAGCCACCCATCTGCCTCCTTACTGCTCCTAACGCCAGCGTGTTAAGAACCGGACAGGAAGATAAACGGCCAGGGTGGCAGGGAGCGGCTGAAAGAACGTCAGGAAGAAAGCAGAGGAAGAGACGAGAAGGGAGGCAGGAGGCAGGAGCGGGGCTTGGCCGAGGCGAGGGAGAGGAGGCCGGTGATGAGGAAGGCCCAGCACTCACTCTGCAGGCAGAGGCCATCCGTGCAGTTCTTGGACTGGAGCACCATGCCCTCACAATCCTTGCCTCCGTTCTTGGGTGCCGGCGCGCCGCACTCACGACGCCTCCAGTGTGTGCACTCCGTCCCGCACGTTGACCACTTGCTCCACTCTGTCCAGAGCCCGTCCACTGCAGACGCAATGAGAGAGAGAGAGAGAGAGAGAGAGAGAGCGAGCGCGCGAGCGAGCTTTAACGATAGACTTTAATAAACAATTACAATATAGAAGCCCCCAACATTCAAACACACCTTAGAATTTCAAAAAGGAAAAATAAATTTTAACTCAAAAAGTCACCAAACACCCACTGCCTTATTTTTCACAGAGAACAAAACATCATTGTGAGAGAGAGAGAGAGAGAGAGAGAGAGAGAGAGAGAGAGAGAGAGGCAGCAGTGCAGCCAAAACCACAGGCATCTTAATCTTTCACTCGGCTCTTTCTAGCGGTGTTGTGTCAGGGTTTAGGTCTATGATCTATGGGACTCTAACTAAAACAACACTCTAAACAGGGCTGGTCCTAGCTCAGACAGACACGAGACATTCCCGGGACTGAGTACCTGGACATAACACGTTGCAAGACAGTTTCTGGATGGCCTGGCCGTCACATATGGCGCCGCCGTTGAGGGGCGCCGGATTGGTGCAGCTGCGAGTTTTCTTCTGGAAGCCCCTCCCACAGCGAGTGTTGCAGGCCGACCACTCCGTCCACGTCGACCACCCTCCGTTAACTGCCACGGCAACGAGAGGAGCCACAGACTTTGTTTTTGTACAAAGACGGAACGCTCGGGGAGATAAAAAAACTCCAAGACGTTCATTCCTTATTCATTATGCATTTTGTTTTTCCCTGAGAACAGCGAGAGAAAGGCTCGGGTTTACGTGTTGCGGTGGCTAAATACGCATGACTGCGATGGTTCCCAAGACGACAGCAGCATCCATCTCTCACCACCGCGAGCAGCCGGGACTTGGAAAGCCATTGTGGCTTTGGTCCTCTCGCCACTCTGGCTTTTTCTCGCGATGTGAGAAGTGACAGGGCTTTCGAGTCAACCATGGCCCGCGAGACTGGAAGGAGGTTCAGCCCTTTACCGCTCGCTGACTCGCCTCTACACTATCTGTCCCCCCACGTCCCTGCCGAAGCCCCTTGTTGTGGCTGCATCGGGGGCTCCGATTGGCCCTCCCACCGCTCGCGGTCCAATCAGAAAGCGCCGCCCAGTACTCCCCCAGTAGGCCCACAGACGCGGCCGCATGACGCAAGTGTCCCCGGGCCGACATCAAGGCTCCCTCCTCCCCCGCGCCTCCTCGTGGGCAGTGTTTCTCTCAGACAGGCGGGCCGGAGGGAGGAGGCTGACCCCCGTCCCTCAAAATCCGGCCCAGATTCCTTTGCGGCTTTGTGCAATTGCTTCTCTTGGATTCATCCTATTTGCACGTGCTGGAAAACCACCCTCCCCATATATATATATATATATATATATATATATATATATATATATATATATATATATATATATATATATATATATATATATATATAAAATTTTTATTATTTTTTTTCCCCCTCCTAGCAATAACAAAGAAAGACATCAAGATAATGGAGGGGAAAGATCTTAAAATAATGGAGCTGGAGCGAATCCCCGAGCTGCCAGAGCCGTGCGATTGATTTAGAGCTCGGCCTGGAAGTCCACAGGAGGAGGCCGATGTGAAACTTGACCCTGGTGACATCACCTACTCCTGTGAGCCACTAACTGCGGCCAGCCGGCCGTCTCTGCGCTCCGATAAACAGAGAAATGGAACAAAGGCGGCAATGGGGGGCAGCGGCCAGCAGGGGGCGGCCGAGAGCAGCAAGCCGCCGCCCTTCAGACGGTAATGAGCGCAGCAGTGGACCTGTGGCCGCTGCCGTCTCTCAGGACTGCCGAATCTTTGAACCGCTGTCCCTTCGTCTCAGCCCCGCACCCTCCCTCGTGTTCTCTCTCCCATACGAGCCCTTTTTCTACGAGCTTACACCAGGGGGACGACTCCACTGGGTCCCTGCACCGAGGAAGATGAGTCGATTTATTAGCGGGGGAGAGAGAGAGGAGAAGCAGGGTTGGGGTGTGATGTGAAGAAAAGCCAACTCTGATGGCAGCAGGTAGGAGGTTCTCGCTTCCTGGGTTTCTGCTTTATCCAGTGAGAGAGGGTTTTTTTCCTCCCTCAACCCCCTTCTGTACAGGTAGCAGGTACCGCTCTT
The DNA here is from genome assembly GCF_013358815.1 of Electrophorus electricus. Lineage (NCBI taxonomy): Eukaryota > Metazoa > Chordata > Actinopteri > Gymnotiformes > Gymnotidae > Electrophorus > Electrophorus electricus. The sequence continues at coordinate 15,769,191 of NC_049551.1, forward strand.
CAGTTTCCCATCATAGCGGGCAGACGGAGCAGAACCAAGCCGGTCGTTTTTTTGGGGGAAGCACTTCCCTCGCGCTGTTCCTTCAAGGCTTTCTGGGCCCTGCGTAAAAAATGGCTCCACTTGTCAGCACATCTAGTGTCTCTTAAGAGCAAACGAAACCTCTACTCCAGGGAGCCGTGAGCCAACATCAGACTCTGAGGAGTCTGATGATGAGGAGGAGAACTATCGCTGTCAAAACGGCTCGGCCCAAGACCGGGTACCTCGGAAAACCGAGTAGCACGGGAGCACGTCCCGAGCCGCCGATCGCGCGCTCGCAAGCCCGGCCGCTGAGATCAGACAGCTGCCTCAAACGTCGTCCCGTCAAAGAACTTTAAGCGGTTTTAAAGGACCAGGCACAAACGTGGGCTCACGGTGGAACAGACGTGTGCGTGCGGGAGGGCGTTACCATAAACTATCACGGTGGCTGTGGTGCTTCTCCTCTTGGCTACAATGTTCTTGGCCACGCAGGTGTAGTTGGCCGTGTCGGAGAGGCGGGCCTGTTTGATGATCAGGTTGTGGTCGATGGTGATGTAGAAGTTGCGGTCATCAGCGGGGTCGATGATCTCCTCATTCTTCAGCCACTCCACCTGCGGAGTCGAGAAAGCGGGAGAAACGGTCGTCACCCGGAACGCGGCTCCGCTCAACACACCGAAGATTTCCCCGTTAACCCGATCTGCCCGTCCTCCGTAAATCAGAACAGAGTGTGCAAAGACGCATTTCCTCACAGTTGCTGCTAACGTTTCGATAAAGCAAAATAACAGCAAGGGTGTTTATGTCTGCAAAGCCCGATGTTCCATAAAACGTCAATAACTATCATGTTCTTTCGTTTTTTTTAAAAAAAATTCATCCCCGAAACAAAGTAATGTGGCCCTGTCAGATATGCTGTGAAAGAAACAGTGTTATTTGGGGAGCTAAACGCCTCCTCGACCTCTACTTATGTGTGTCCTATTTGCCAATGATGCCAATATTAGACCCGAGGTTATTTCTGAAGTGCGTGTAACCGCTTGGAAGCTTTATTTGACCATAAATCAAGGCGAATTTTGCAGCTCGGCCCCAGGGATGCTGGGCGAGGCAGCGTGACTGGTCAATACTGCAGCGGATGCGGTCGCATGTCCGGTGCGGCTGAAATCTACGGCTAACGGCCTCCGTTATGCGGGCCTCTGGAGGCCACTCTGCTAGGCTTCTGAGGCCCGCGTAACGGAGAGGCAAGAGAGGTGTCCAAACTGCTGAGCATTACGGGTCAGGACGAGATGTGAAGAAGAGGGCTTGATGATGTCTGAAAGCTTTCAAAATCGCTTCTGTTTTTTTGTAATGGGGTAAGAGGCAGGGCTAAAAAGAGAGAGGGAAAGTGAATGTGATTTAGTTAAGCAAGGTCATGTCAAATTGCTGGCGGTTTAATAAGAACGTATTTACTGAATTATAAAACACACAGATCTACCTCAGAAATGTGTCCTGAGTGCCCTGCTGGGTCATTTCAGTGTCACTCTACATCTCAGGGATTCAAGACTCGACTTAGCACGGACGTAATGGTTCTGTCTGATCCTCTCACAGAGAACAACGCCTGGCAGTGTCTGTAGATATGGATATCACATCATAGCTGGCATCAAGCTACGGGCATCAAAGTCAAACCCTCAGAAATAGTGAGGGGGAAAAAACCCCGCAAAAGATCAGGCAACACCATGGAGGAGAGCAACCAATAACACATACACACGCACACACACACGCTCCTCAGGGAAATACCATCTGTGTTTAAATAAATACCACAAAAGTGGAAAAAGGAAATCTGAGATTAAAAGCATAATTGAAAAGGGCAAAACGCTGAGTCAGCAGCGCGGCACTCTCGGAGAGTTTGTGCGGTTCGGAAGACGGTGGGCGTAAGTGCTGGCCCACAATCAGTCATCCACCCTCCAGTGGAACGCTCACGGCGGCAGACGGATTCATCACTGGCCTGCTTGATTTACCAGACACTAAAAATACCATGATGGCTTCCTTAAGTCGTTAAAGGGATCAGCTTATGATAAGAGCTAACTGTTGTGTACGATGAGCAACTTTCAATTTTAGCGTTTCCCATTATTGTTTATAAATATTTAATAGCTTTGTGGGTGTGTGTGTGTGTACACGTTCTTTTTCAGGGCTAGAAGGCAGACAGGAAGGACACACGGTATTGGGTGCTGTTGAGTCTGCTGTTATCCTATACACTCCCACACTCCATTGACAACGGTTGTAATATCCAGAGAGGGTCCTCCAATCGCAAGCAAGGTTCTCCAACACGTGTGAACACGCCCGACGTCTTCGGGGCCGGACCGTCGCTGCTCTGCCTTGTTCCGACACGTGTCAAGCGGAACAGGTTTGCACGCCTCTCCTGTACATTAAGGCCTCACAACAGGACAAAGCAATCAGCATAATGGCGCCATTGATGGAGATGTGGGAGCGAAAGTGGAATCGATGAGGATTACATCCTAATCCACCGGGCTTGCACACGCAGAGGTGATTATATGCACCACTCAGTTTACCAGGCAAACATCAAGCAGGAAGAAATTTGTGCGTGTGTGTGCGTGTTCGTGTTTGTGAGTGTGCGCGCGTGTGTGTGTGTGTGCATGTGTGCGCGCGTGTGTGTGTGTGTGTGTGTTGTGTGTATCTGTGCCTGTGCAGGTGCGTCTGTATTTGTCTGAATTCTGGTTCCTGCATGCAGCAGTAGAATACGTGTGTAAAAAATATGAAAATATCTGTGTAAACAGCAGAATATTTAGGCCTCAAATTTATTTAAATGTTTATTTAAACATATGGGACCTAAATAAAGAATTTAAATGTGTTTGTCTTTGTGAGCAGGTGTGGTTGTCTTTGTGAGTGTCAGGAATATTGAATCGTGCATTTATAAGCACGTGTGTGAGTTTGCGTTTGTGTGTGTGTGGAGGGGGGGGTGTATCTGCTTATCCCAGCTGTGTGATGCCTGTGAGATACTGATTGGAGCAGGCGTTCCCCGCTGGGAGCAGAGCTGCTGTTATTTTTTGCCGACGGTCCCAGAGGATCTCTGAGAGACGTGGCGTGGTCTCCTGGCGTGATCGCTTCCCCCTCCTAACAGGCAGCGGACCAGCCAGCCAGACGACAGACCGAGACGGCATCTCCCGCCTTCAGGGTCTCTGTGGGGGTGGGCTCCAGGGTTGGGCACCGCAGCAGAGTTAACCCAACTGAGCTGAGAGTGAGCCGTACGCGAGCCGAACGGCAGCACCGCAGAGAGCAGATCGAAAGGTGTGTGTCTTTGAGAGCCACGGTCTGTGTGCACGAACGCACTTGACTGGATGTAGCCATGATCAGCTGTATAATCGAGAAATCCGTGTCCCCTGGAACACTTGCTCTGGACGTCTAGCGAGCTTCGTGTCTCCAAAAGAAACGGACAAGAGACGCAAGCGCTGAACACAGTGTGAGACCTCTGATGTCACAGCTGAGGAACGTGCCCCTACCCACACACCCTACCTCAACCTCTCTCAGAAAGCACTGGTAACAGTATTAGTCTGTCACAGGCCTAACGCTGCCAGCCAGCAATGAAGTCACACACTCCATCTCTTCTCTCTCTCTCTCTCTCTCTCTCTCTCTCTCTCTCTCCCCCTGACTCTCTCCTTCTCTCCCCTTCTCCCTCTCTCTCTCTGCATCACCACAGCAGGTAAATGACAACGTGTGTGGTAAGTGTTTGTGCAGGGCTACATGACTCATGAGCACATGCAGTGTGTGTGTGTGTGTGTGTGTGTGTGTGTGGCTAATGTAAATGAAGTGTATGCACACTGATTACTTGAGTAGGTGGTCTCACAGAGAAACAATGTCAGTGCCTGGGGAAGGAACAGGTGAAAAGTAGCACGTACATGTACATTCTCTCACATACATACACACACACACACACACACACACACACACACACACACACAGACGCACGCACTCCAATATCCCCTCTGCCACAAACGGATGTGTATGAAGAAAAGTGTCCTTTTTAATCTATTTTCTCACCCTGCCACTCTCTCTCTCTCTCTCTCTCTCTCTCTCTCTCTCTCTCTCTCACTCTCACTCTCTTTCTCTCACACACACACACACACACACACACACACACACACACACACCCAGATGACTCTCTGCCTGATTGTCACCAAGACATTCATAGCCATAATTGGCCATTTTAAGTCATTAACAGAAAGTAAATTGCCACATGTCAGCTGTCATAAAAAGAGGGAAGGAGAGAGAGAGAGAGAGAATAAATGAGAGCGATAAAGAGAGAAGGAGAGAGAGAACACGGGGTGGGAGTCTATACAGTAAGGTCACGCAGAGGTCACTGAGCAGGACCGGAGCAGGACAGTCTTTTCCGACAGAGCATCGATCCTAATGTGCGTTTTCATTCCTGTGACTAAGGAGACGGAGGAGAGCAGACGGCATACTGCGTGTGTGATTAGCACACGCTCGGCCTCTAATATTCCTGCAGGAAATGAAAACAAATGGGCATTACTCAAATAGGGAGAAACATTAGCGGCCAATTATTAGATTCTGGATGCATCAAGAGACGCTGACATCAGTTTAATTTTAAACAGCTGGGTGTGTGTGTGTGTGTGTGTGTGTGCATGCTAGTATGCCACTGCGTGATAGTTAGATGTCGCTGTGTGACTGAGTGCGCAGTGCAGATGGAGGCAAACCTACATTAATATCTAACGAGCCACGGCAGCTACTTTAAATGGCAGCAGTGAAAAACTGTGGGCCAATCAGATCAGGGAGGCAGCTTGCAGGAGGGCCCTGGTCCTAGCCTCGCCCCCGAGACAGACTGAGTGCGCTCAGTCTGGAGGCTGCCTCTCTTCTTCCACGCGGGTTTAAGTGGACCGTGGTGGCGTCTCCTCCAGGGTTTGACTTATGGGCTGGGAAAAGTACATCAAAAAAAAAACAACAGCAATCTCGCTGGCCTGTGATTTCATGTGTAATGGGGTGTAAAGATCTCAGATGCTTTCAGGATGAAAGAGCCCAAAACAAAGGAACTGAAAACATTTCTGCTCCAATCTGCTGCCACTTTAATCGCCTCCATATTGTTGGGATTTGCGTGCCCGAAAGCAACATACACGCGACACGAACACAAATGGTCTCCAGCCCTGTGAGTGGTGACTCCACGCCTCCTCACATTCCCCAACTCCCACTCCTGCTCTGAATAATTCACACTCAACGCTCGACTGGACCGCACTGGGGGGAGAGCCTCTGAAAATCACAGCAACTCTGTTTACTTCAGAGAACAAACAGCGTAAAACCTAAAATAATCTGAAAAAGACTGCGCCAGAAGCCAAACTACCGAACGAGAAATTTCCTGAAAAAATCAGACCCAGTGCAGCCTTCAGTTGGGTTCTATTGGTGTGTTTTTGTGTGTGTGTGAAGGTCAAGGTGCTTCAGTTTAGATATGTTATAGTCCAGTCAGGGATGCAAAGCCCACCGTGTATGAATGCCAGGACACAGGTAGAGTGGGCGGAAAACACTCTCCCTCTCTCACACACGCATGCGCACATACACGAACACAGTGGGAAAGCACAAGTGCGAGAGAGGTGATTAATAGGTGTTGTTCGAGGCTTTCTCTGCAGAGCGGCTGTAGAAGGGCAGGGCTAAGCCGTAAGCCCTCTCTGGACGGCCTGCACACAGATGTCCTAATTAACACTGAAGGTCGACCAGACTGCTGGGGCTGCCCCACCTCGCCACCTTTTTTTTTTCGAAAAGATTTTTTATTTCCTTCCTCTCCAGCGAGTGGCCACGCCCACCGCTATCGTGTCACAGAGCCGCTGCCCCATCATCTCACTCGGTTTTAGCGCACACCTCACAAAAAAAGAAACGAAAGAAAACAAAACAAAAACACACACAACAGGGGAGCCCGGGAGGGCCCCTCAGTCTCGGCCCGGGAGCGGGAGGAAACCGGTAATCACACGGTTTAGCGGCAGACCAGCTTGCCTCTGAGAAAACCCGAGCGGCAAAAGATTCCTGATGTGGAGCGCCACAAACGGAGAGGCGAGAGGCCTGGAGACGGGGGCAGCAGGAGAGGGCTTAACGATCGAGGCGGCTTTTTCCGGCAATTTCCACCCAAGCTGTGAGCTCAGAGGACTGCAATTTCAGCCCCTCTGCCACATCAGCCAAATTGCTCAGACCAAACTTTTCTTAGACTGCTTCTGTTGAATTTCAGAGCCCAGCAGGCTGTGTGTGTGTGTGTGTGTGTGTGTGTGTGTGTGTGTGTGTGTGTGTGTGTGTGTGTGTGTGAGTGAGTGAGCATGTGGGTCTTCTTTATGATTTTATTATTCTTATAATTTACACTACCACGTAAATCTCATCTATAAAGGCAAATAAAGTTATCCGAACAAAATGAAGAAATGAAAAAAGAGGAGAGAGTTATGAAGGATTCAGACATATAGAAATATATGCTTGGCATCTGTGGGGAGCAAAAATATGGAAAAGTGGGCCAAATCAATGTGCATTAATATTAATACCTCAGAATGTGCCAGAGAGCACAATATTATTTTGTGTGATGAAAATCTGTGTTGTGACACTGAACGAGTTTCGCAGAGAGCTGAGGTCCCCAGCCTTTATGGTGCATGAGGTGGGGCGGGGCAGGACCAGGGCAGAGAGGCAGGGCGGATGAAGCATCCCTAAGCTGCCGTTACCAGAGCTCCTGTCCAGACGGAACTCTGCTCCGTTGATGTCTCATCTGTGTCACTCCGGGTGGAGGACAGTCTCGCTCAGTCGGACTGTTCAGTGGGGGCTCAGATTGTGGGGAGTGCAAAGCCCACCTTCAACCACTTATCACTCTGTGTGTGGTGCGCTGCCACTCGGACCATATATGAGTGTGTGTTTGTGTGTGTGTGTGTGCCCTTAATGAATACACTTTCCCTCTCCCTCTCTCGCTGTGTCCAAAGCCAGCCACTATACTCGGAGGAGCCAGGCTAGTGGAGCACTGGAGTGTACACTTCAGAGTGCCCTGGAGTGCACTGGAGTGTACACTTCACAGTGCACTCTGCTCCCTCACTCCTCCTATACATGCAGCCCGGGCTAAATTCAACTCCCACACACGGAACAGAACATGGCGAACCAAAACCTCACTGCAGCAGAGGCTGGAACTCCACCACAGGACTTCACAGCGGTGTTTGTTTACAAACAGCCAATCCCCGACTGATTCAGCGGCGTCCGGGTCTCCGGGAAGCGGGGGGGTTAGTTGTGTTCTCGTTAATACTGCAAGATCGTTTCCAGCCAATGCACTAATTCAGCACAAAACCCTCTCTCCCCTCAGACATACAGCAAGCCTCCCCAAAACAAAATGACAGATAACAAGATAAAAGAGTGCTAAAGAGACTATAATTGGACAAAAGACGTTAAATATCATTAAGCACACAGCAGTGTGTTTCGTTATAATAAGCCTGAACTGACTCACTCATTCTCATTCTCATTCTCTCTCTCTCTCTCTCTCTCTCTCTCTCTCTCTCTCTCTCTCTCTCTCTCTCTCTCTCTCTCTCTCTCTCGCTCGCTCTCTCTCTCTCTCTCTCTCGTCCAGGTTAAAGGGAAGGAAGCTCAAATCCTGCCCCACTCTGCCAGAGGAACTACAGGGTCAGCAGCACGCGGAGCTGCTCCAGAGTGCGACGGACCTGCTGGCTTATTGGAAACAGAGGAGGGTTCTCTCTGCCAGCGGAAAGTGCATCCAAAGAATTCAAAACGACAGTTGCTGGTCACAGTTGTTAATGCAATCCAGAACAAGAGGGAAAAAAAAAAACGAACTGTAAATATTGAGTGATGCTTTCTGCTTTTGAACCAAAATCTTCAGTGCGATCCGACAATTTGTTTATTTTGTTTAACAAAAAGGGGAAAATCTTAACTTTCCAAGTGCATGGAAATGGTTGACGTTGGCAACCAAAATCCTGTCAGATTCATACTGGGACTGTTGAGGCATTCCGAGCACCTCCAGCCATCTCCTAGGCTGTGGAAAATGGGTCAGTGGTTGCGGTAGCAGCAACATGGGCCTCTACCCTGCGGCGTGCCAATGACTCTCTGCCCACCATCGCTCGGCAGGACCCCGGCTTGCCTGGCAACCGCCTGAAGAAAAAGAAAAAGGAAAAAAAAAAAAAAGCCGTTTCCATGACGACAGGCTCGCCAGCACGCTGGCGCACCATCACCTCTGAACCGCATCTTTATCTGAGGGCTCTGACAAGTGTCTGCAAGAGGCAGAAGAAAAGGGCGGGAGGGGCGCGCAGGGATACGGATCCTTTCAGACGATTTGTGCGCTCGCCAAAGACGCCACACTTGAGAAAGGGGGGGGGGGTCACGCGAAAAGGGGAAAACTAGACAAGAAAAAGGAGAAAAAAAGCTGTCGCTCACTCGTGCTGCAGTCCTTTTGGAGCACATAAAAGAGCTCATGGGGGACTGAATGGGGAGGCTCCTCAAAGGGTTGCCAGGTCCTCCTGCCCATAACCCCCCACAGTTAAAACCCCTCCTTTCCAACAAACTGGTGGATCAAGAGTTACGCGCAGCAATGTGGATGTCAGGAGTGAAAAACTAATAAATAAAACTAATACTAATAATAAAACTATTAAATAAAACAAAAACTAATCAATAAAATTAATAGTAATAATAAAATGAATACCACTAATAAAACTAATACTAATAAATAAAATTGATACTAATACTAAAGCTAATACGAATGTTCCCGTTTTCTAGCACACTTCATCAGCCCATTAAAAGAAAATGGAGACATATGTAGACATGTCTAACGCGTCCCCCAGTCTGAATGAATGGCTGTAATGTATACACACTGCATGATTCATACCAATGACCCAACTGCTGTGCTATTCTAAATATATATATATATATAAAAACCCGGACAAAAAGTTCACAGCCGCAGTATTTCAGCCCCCCCAGCCTAATGTGAAGGCAAGCGCGCCAAAATAAATATCTCCAGCTTGTTTGGGGCTCGGAGCTGTTGGCACTAACTGCTGTTCAGAGCAGATCGGAGAAGATGCGTCCACCATTGCGCCGGCCCAGGCCGAACCAGAGGACAGCAGGCGGGAGCGGGACTGGCCCGGGATTCGTCCGTCAGGACGGAAGCTCTGACAGGAGCTTCCGAGTCGTGACTCCTCAGGTTTTCCGATTGGCTCGTGCGTTTACGTGCCTCCGGAGCAATGCAGAGAAAATGAATTATCCAATTGCTCCGGGAGCAGGAGTTGCAGCGCACTCGGGTTACAAAACGCCACGTTTCATAAAGCTCGTTCCCGAGACAAACAACTCGGCGGAAATTTGCATCCAAAGCGGAGTTCGCTACATTTACGGGTGACATTCCCAAACACAAACAAAGGCTGGCACTCCACAGACGGCTATTACCATAACGCCTTGCTCTCGGAGAGGACTACACATTTCTGATTCCGTTTGAGCGATGCCCACCCATCCAGTCGTTGCATAATCCCAGCCGTTTGGGAAGCAGATTGTCCTGCACGACGATCCAGATCCAAACACGCAGAGAAGGAACGCGATGACAGTGTAGTATCGGATTATTTATGCTACATTTTCCATTCCCTTTCAAAGAGGTTGGGAACAAACGACGGTACCAGTTAAAAGCAGACAGAGAGGATTTGAAAAGGTTTACGCTATAGCTCACTGTACTCGAGACTTTTATTTGAATAGGGATACGTTGAACAGATCAGAAGGGATGTAATATGTGAGAGACGCAGGAGCGGAACAGACGATTGCATCATAATCCCAGTCTAATCAGATCGTTTGTCCCCGCATACAGGGGGAGTAATCCCTCAGCTCCCATGCTCCCCTGCTGCATCTCTGCTCCCTACTTCCAACGCCCACCTGCTGCCGGGAGATTGCTCCGCTTTGACGAGCCATCGCCGCCTGTTTCGGTAAACGTGTACCGTCTGCTTCCTCCGCCGGGGAATTTGTGGTGCTTAGGATACGATGCCTGGGACTGGCCGTTACCAGGTAACTCGCGGTGCTCCGGCAGTGCCGTAGCCCCGCCCACTCCCTCCACCCCCCCCCCCCCCACACCCCCCCACACCCCCCCAAGATGGTCTCTCCGCACGGACCGCGTGCACCTGTGACTGTGCACGATGCTGCGACCAACCAGGCAGTCTGCAGGTGTGCAGGCCTAGAGATGGAGGATCAGGTCCAGGGAGGAGGTCTAGGGACCAGACCTACAGACCTGGTCTACGGACAACAAATTTCCTCTCCTTGACCGCCGCTGCTCCCGACCTCTCGCCAGTCACGCCGACATTTCTGCCAATCTCATTAACGAACAACGAGGAGAATAAATTGAATTCTGTTGTCTTGAATTTTTTATTAAAATTTTTTTTTAATTTATTTAAGCACTCTGAGCTTATCCTCTTTCAGATGTAATTGTCTACACGGCAATCAATTACTTGAAGTCTTAAAATCCGCAAAATGTTACAGGGAGACGTCATACTTTCAGCTGTGTGTGCGTGTGTGTGTACAGGAGGAAGCTCTGTTTATGTAGCTCTGTTTCCCAGTTTCCCCGAGGCGTCCCGTCTGACAATGAGTCCTTACTGTGTCGTGCGACCTGTGCAATTTAATTCCATACTTGCTATACTTGTCATTACGGCTGACCGGGCTGAAACGGCACTCTCCACAGTGGCTCTCCCACCGCAATGGCGGAGAGAGAGAGTGAGAGAGTGAGACGTCAAGCAGGCGCACAGGCTAACGGAAAGACATGCCCCTCATCTCCGACGCTCCAAAGACAGAGCAAACAAGAAAGAATAAAAATGCGTCCCAACAGATCTTGCTGACTGGAACATGATTTGTTATACCTTTGTTAGAACTCCTTGACAGCCCAGAAAAAATCCATTCAGTGTGTGATCCCACAATACAATTTCAAAAACACATGGCTTTTTAAACATTTTTTTTTTTAAGATTCTTAGAGTCTTCTACGCGTTTTGCTCGAAGCTCTGCTCCCGTGCCTGAAGCGCTCCCAGACGGGGGCTTGGCTTCTAACAAACTGGACACAAGTGCATTATGGGCCACCTGGTACCGTCAAAGCTATCGACCGTGACGGCAGGCTGCGCGGCAGCTCCGGTCATTTTGTCTGGCTGTTTCCCGTTCTGCCGTGACTCTCGTTGGCGCAGCCTCTCTACGCCCCGTTTCAAACAAGCACCACAGAGATCTATATAATCTCACCCGGAAAGCACGGCTTAACGGCAGGGCGGAGGCGTTTCGGCAGCACGGGCCCGTGTGTTGCTTTGGGGGGAAACTTCAAATGAATCATCTACGGTTGGTCAATTAAGATGGAACGTGAAAGCGGAGGATCCCGTTTCCTCGTGCGAGTATCCCAGAGCTACTGTCAGACCCGACCTTTCCTGCAGGAACGCTGAGCCGAACGGTCGCTCCATACGCGTTTCCAAGCATCTGCAGCATGTAGGAAATATCTCAGCCTATGTGGGAATAACATAGAGGCTTAAAGGAGCTTTCTTATCTGCTCCATGCTCAAACCACACATGGAACAGCGCCGAGAGCCAGCAGCGTTTACTGCAAGTGGCTTCGGCTGGGAATTCTATTCCACATACGTAAAGAGCATTAATGCAAATGCACACCGTGGCGCTCTTGTCCCGACATTCCCGCCTCCTAAACCAGGTCGTTATTCCAAACACACACACCGCTCCAAGACGCGACTTCCCCATGGCAGTTCCGCACTCACGATATCCTTGTGTAGTGAAGACGATGATAGATAATCATAAACATAAACATAATGGTTACGCGGCTTATGAGGAAGAAATAAAGGGAAAAAAAACGCAGTGCCCAGAGCGGGAACGTTAATGCCTCCCCTCGGATCTGTCCATTTGGAAAGCTAAGCCTGCCTGCAAGAGTTTACTCATGGAGTTTCCATAAATTGTTACTTCAAAGCAGACACAATACGGCCTGCCAATGTAGCTTTCGAAGCTACTGAATGTTATTTTGCTGTTCTTCTCATAAAGATGCCCCCCCGCCCAATTTCCTTTGAAATGTGTTTTTTTTAATTGTTCAAATTTCATATATTTCTATTTATTTTGTGAAATGCCCTTTAAACAGCCTGCCTGTTAATCCTGTTTAGCTGCAACTTTCTGGTGTAGTTAGGCCAAGTTGGTCTGACAGTTCCACTGCAGGTACGATCGATATCTGTAGATCAATGTGTCCCGTTCAGCTAAATACAGATTAACAGGTGGCCGCTGAGGCAAACGTTACTAAACAAAGTCTGACATTTACGTTTAGTGATTTAGTTATCTGCACATCAGCTAACTGGGAGCTTGGCATCTGCCCTGGTAACAAAAGCTAATCTCTAACTCAATACAGAATTCATCAGCAGAGAGTGCAGCTGCTCTATTCTTTGTGTGTGTGTGTGTGTGTGTGTGCGTGTGCGTGTGTGTGTCACGATTACGTACCTCTGCAGCAGGTACCCCTTCAGGTGGGCGGCACTGAAGAAGCACTTCCTGTTCTAGAGACACTTCCTTCCCAAGAGGCTCCTGGTCAAATGTTTTCCTGAGATCTGCAAAAGAAACCCAGAAGGGTTTGAATGGAAACTGTTCCTCTGAATTCTGCTGGCAGTGAAAGGAAGTCTTCCTGAATTCTTCTCCAGAACGAAACCAAACAAAGTGGAATTCAGACTGCCCTACACTACACATTCATTAGTATGGAAAAATCTGGAAACTCCTGTTTGTTGCTGCTTAATTATACTTAATTATACTGTTTGTAGCGTTTCAGTAAAATTCTGAACAATCTTTATCATCAAACAAAGAGGGGTTTTCACCTCAGGGATTCAGTGGGTCCAGTGACCCTTGAACTCCCATGCCATCAGAGGGCAAGGAGGGACCTATTTGACCTTTTTCTCTCGGTGGCGCTAAGTGCGGCGTTCTCCCCTGCCTCCGCTAACCCTGCTGAACAGAGCTATATTGCCACTCAGCATTCACCCTGCTGCACTCTGTCTCCTGCCTTCCTGGGTACATATTTGACTTTCAGCTCAAATATAACATACCTTCTCTATAAGGCTGGGCCAAACTACCAGCGCACGCAGAGGGGCGGAGCTATTTTTAGTGACTGTATAATGAGGTGGGGTTTTTTTTCTATCTCCTGATAAATTCACCATCATTAATGAAGCAGTGCATTTTGGGTAGACCTTTGAACAACCCGATGAAAGGTTTTTCCATGAAAAGTGGCTCCAGTGGAACATGGGAGGAATGGCCTACATATCCCGATGCCAAGCCCGTTCCAGCTGCCGGATGGACACGCCGATCTGACATTTAGGATTCTACAGACTATTCTTCCTGTTCATCTTCTGGCATTTTTATTTACTGCGTTTACTGTTGAGGCGCGAACGAGAACGGGTTGACAAATGGTTTCCAGCCTTTATCTCCGACGTAAACAAAGAAGCAGCGCCGTTTAATACAGCGCTCCGTCTCTTCCGCTACTGTTTAGCCGAGCTGGTCCCAGATACACGGCGGACAGAGAGAGACGACAGCTCTGCGTTTTGCATGAGACGGCTTCCGAACGCAGGACCTTTTGTTTATGTGACAGTACAACACCAAAGGGTTCGAGGCGTGTCACGTCTGGCGCTGCGCATCCAGGAGCCCGCGCCCAAACATCCCTTTAACATGCGGAGGAAATGTTTTACCTGGGATAAAGGGCTACGGGGGGGTGGCTCGTTTTGCGGTGCGATAGGCGGCTCAGGCAGTGGCCGAGCTACCTGTCGGGTGGCGTGACAGGTGGCTCGAGTCATCCGCGGGCTGTTCCTCAAAGCTGATCTCGCTTGCGGCTCGGGCCGACAGTGATGGATGGCCCCGGCTGGCGCCGCCACCCTCGGGCCCTCTCCACCTCTCTCTCTCCATCTCTCTCTCTCTCCATCTCTCTCTCTCTCTCCATCTCTCACTCTCCATGTCTCCCTCTCTCTCTCTTTCCATCTCTCTCTCTCTCCCTCTCTCCATCTCTCTCTCCACCTCTCCCTCTCTCTCTCTCTCTCTCTCCCTCTCTCTATCTCTCACTCTCCATGTCTCCCTCTCCATCTCTCCCTCTCTCTCTCTCTCGTTCGCCCGCCGTCCGTCGGCTGATCCCAGCTCCGGCCGGGCGAGGGATTTCACGTGTTGCTCTAATAAAAATCCAATATTTCTCCCTGTTCCTACACTTGATAAAATAGGTGTGCAGGCGGAGGCAGGAAGGGAGATGTGGCTGGCACGCGACCCGCTTTGGGCTTCATTACATATATATTATGCTCTGTGGGGACAGCGTGATGTCAAGACGAGAGAAGAAGGCAATAACCCGGCCGAGCTGAGCGGAGCAAAGCCTTGTCACCATACCATACCTACCATACTCATCTCCAGCGCTGAGTACGGCGCCTACGGCGGCTGGTTTAGGACAAACAAAAGCGGGGAAACCAGAGAGAGGACATCTCGGCAGGACCGCAGCCTGTGAGAGCAGCTCTGTGGAGACACAAGTGAGCCCCAAGAGCTGAACGGGGGCGCTCCGGCTGTCGGGACCTGGAATGTGTTTCCCTTTGTTTGAAAAGGTCAGGTCAGCTGGTGGGAACTTTAATCAAATGCAGATCGACAACGTGCATGTGCATGTGCACATGCACACTGACACATGGCGACTGATCCTCCAGTGATGCTCGATATCTCTAGGTTGCTTTTTTTAAAGCTCTAAGCCAGATGGAATTCCCTTATTTGGTTATATGTAGATAAACACATGCGTACAGTACAGTGAAAGAGTTCTCTTTGCAAAGCCCAGATTCTTCGGGAGCTGGGGTCAGAGCTCAGGGTTGGCCTTTGCACGGCACCCCTTGCTCAAGGGCCCAACAGTGGCTTCATGGCAGGGATTCGAAGCCACAACCTTCCGATCGGTAGCACAAAGTCCTGTCCGCCACGACCCATCCGAATATCCCAAAGAATGTTTCAGACCAGCATGGCTCGCACCAGCACGGGAACCGCAGGTCCCAGCATGTGATAACGGTCTCCCTGGTGCAGGAATCTAGACCAAAGGGAATGCTAACACGATCCTAACACTTCAGGAGCCGCTGTGAGACGTGTTAGTTAAAGTGTGCTTCAGTCAGAGTGTGTGCTGCAGATGAAGGCAGGCTCTCGTACACGTTTGACACAGGGATAACAGTAATTGCTTTAAAAGTGATACAATCAGGCATTTTCCAAAGTTTGCAATTATATTTTGAACGGAGCAAGTGGGAAAAAAAATAGAGGACTGCTTTGTTCGCTGGGTTCAGATGAGAACACATGCTCTGGTCTCGTGGGGAGGGTATCCGTGGCCGGATTCCTGACTGTTCTGAATGCTGCTGGAATGAGGTTCCATCTCACGACTGTGGAATGCACCCTTAGGGCTGTTGGAGCCATTCTGTGCTCGCGCTGACCAAAAGTGTTTTTCTTAAATCCTTTTGGGGTAATTTATGCACTGCCTCGAAGGCCGGCTTCTGTGCCCCTGAAATACGGCTGCGACTGGCGGACTCATCATCTTGGCGGGGAAGCTGGACTTCCCCTTATTTGCTGACAGGGCACTTGCTGTGTGAACACACTTTCACGTGTTCCTGGGTCAGTGAAAGGGCATGCACTCGGGTCGCGAAATAAAACGTGTACGGTGGACGCCACGGTCCGTGAAGCCAAAAGAACTTGAGGGTTTGAAAAGGGGATGGCGGGGCACGGTGGGGTACTTTGGACCGTAGGTAGGGTGTGGGGCCAGGTGTGGTACAGGGTTCAGTGGGCTGGAGGATGTTAGGGTGTGGTACAGGGGGGTGAGTTGAGCTGGCAGAGCACGGGGAACAATGGGTCGCGAGAGCCCTTGCGGCGTGCG
>NC_049551.1:15800042-15810042 GCF_013358815.1 Electrophorus electricus
ACAGATCATTTATGAACACAGAAAATGTTTATACAAGTGCGTTTGGCAGTGAGACGTTTCGGGAAGGATTCCACTTCTGCTTGGAGCGCCTGTTTTTTTCCACGCTGAACCGCAGCTACTGTTAGCGCTGTGCCACACAGGACTTGTTTGGGGTTTAAGAAATATGTACCTTTTTGCTTTTCCCACAGATGGGCAGAGCGGGAGACCGGCAGTAGGAAACCTGGTTTCTCTGTTCGTTTTGTTTTTGGTGGAGGCCTTTAGTTTATTCAACTCCGCAGGCATCCGGGCCACAGACGGTTAAGCTCCCCTGTAATTACGCTTCTCCTTCATGGGCTGTCTGGTTCCACACCTACTCCTGTGTGAGGAGGAGGGGGCGGGGCTTGCCGCACACGTCTGATGGAAGAAAGAATGTGCAGAGAGGCGCTCTGAATCCCCCTCGGGTCAATACGGAGCACGAGCCCAGGAACTGCTAGCTCTGGTTTGAACAGGGTCCGGCCGACCCACCCCCACATACACACACGCGCACACACGCGCGCACACACGCACTTACACATGCGCACCTCTCCAGGTTTGTCAGGTCCACTCAGTATCCAGACTCTGACCCTCGTCCCCTGCCGTAGACGGAGGCGGGGGCCCATTTGTCACCTCCGCACCGTTTTCCATTCCTAATGCTCACATGCCAGACATCAATTATTTAGGTGCAGCAGGAGGGGCCTGTGGAGGAGACGCATCGCTCCCTGTGGCAAAAAGGTTAAATCACCCCATCAGTGACTCCCCTGCTCCCCTCTCAACTCCTCCACTCTCACTCTCACGCTCCTCACTTTTGCCCTGGGTGTGTTAACAAACCGTGTCAGGGCTAATATCGTGATAGGCTGAGGCGTGGAGAGGAGGGGTAGAGACCCCCCCAGCTCGGGGAGGGAGGAGGGCTCGGGGGGGTTGGGGTTGAGTGGAAGGGGTATGGGACGGCCACGGAGGCTCCGTTGGTCTGCTTCTCGTCGCGGGACGCCCCGGAATCACACCTGGCCTGTCATCGTCAGAAAATCACCTGCTAATTGAAGAGGAGCCTTAAACTCTCGCTGACCTCTGGGCTGTGGTTTCCTGATAGCCTCGGGGCAGGTGTGTGTGTGTGTGTGTGTACGCCACGGGATGAGGGGGGAAATGCAAATATGCTTCAAAGGAATATTGTGCTGACAGACAAAAGCATGCGTGTAACCGAATGTGTAACAGTGTGAGTGTGTAAGAGCAGAGCAGGTCTGGTTAGAGAGTGAGACGCCGCACATCAGAGACTCCTCTCAGCCAGCGCCCTGCACCTCCTGTGTGAGGGGAGGGGAGAGGGGGAGGGGAGGAGCGGGGGAGGGGAGGAGGGAGAGGGGTCTGGTAGGTTTTTATCAGTTTGAACTCCAGCCATTACCTTTGGACCAGAACCATGAGTCAGTTAAACTACCGGCCTCATCAAGCGCGATCGCTATCATCATCATCACCACACACACACACACACACACACACACACACACACTCTGCTGCTCTCAGCCTGTATGTAGTGGCGTGCGTAAGTGCACACGTCTATGCAAACCCTCCGAGAGACAGAGATGTGTCCTTCTCACTGCCACAACCACAGCCCAGACCATGACCTAGAAACCACCTCGGTAAACAAAACTCCAACCCCCCCAGTACTCCCAGTACTCCCAGTACTCCTTCTCTATCGTTCTTCTGTCAGTGGCTCCGGTACTGAGAGATCAGACAGCGGCATGAAGGGACCTCCTCACCAGCTACAGGCTCCAGGTACAACTGAGGCAGGAATAACAAGCAAAGCGACATAACAAAGCCCCTCTGGTGAGGCCCAGAAACATGGCCTTGCTGAACAAGTTCACTGAGGGCATTCTTTCAAAAGGGAGAGAAACAGAGAGCGAGCGCGAGAAGTTTCCTCTACAGCCAGCTACCACCATACAGCTCTCACTACTAGTCAGTCTCCTGTCAGGGACTCACACACACACACACACACACAATTTTTTCTTCTCTCTCTCTCCACAAACTCCCCAAAGTTTCTGGGGTTTCCCACGGCGGGGCGAAGGTACAGCCCCCAAACTCACCTTCACCCCACATCTGCATGCCACCATGCTGGGATAGGGAGGGGGCGGAGCAATCACGCCAGGCTACCGCTCTTTGATGAGGGTGCTCTGGGACGTAATTCAAGCACGTCCAGTTATCGTGGAAAGCCATCTTGGAACAGCTAGTCTGGCACTCAATCGCGCCTCACCCTCTTAACACCGGGCCTTCGAGACCCTTTCTCTTCAAGCAAAAAAAAAAAGGTGGCGGGTGGGGGAGGGGTGAGAAAAGAACCCTCGCTGGTGAAAGAAACATCCGACCAAGAGGAGCCTCCATCACACAACAAGCAGCTCTCAACCCCGAGCCTGGAGCTCAGCATGGCTGTGTCGCTTCAGTGTAGCCCCCATCACACCTCTCTACACACACACACACACACACATTTGGCTTCGTGTGTTACCCGCTCATCTCCCGGCTCCCTAATCAGAAATGCACTAGACTACCAGCACGTCGAGCGAGATTACGGCTGAACTCCACACGTTTAGAGAAGAATCACTCGGTGTCACGTGTGGGTGTACGCTGTGCACACACTTTTACATGAGCAGATACGATCAGATTAATACCTTCAACTTAAAACAAAGAGTGTGATGGCTTCCTTCTCTCCAGAGCTGTTTTACACTCTTGTGAGAGTGAGAACGTTTATAGCAACATATACGCACCGCGCCAACCACAGCAGCTTCTCTGCCCATGATGCCCCTGGCACAATAACGGACTGAACTTCTGCTGCCAGCCTTCATAGGAATCTCAGTATAGGAACCTCGCCTGCAGCCGTGGAGTGGATGGGGGAGACTGAAACGTCTCGGTTTTTAAGATCGGGGAGTCAGGGAAGAGGCTGGAACTCGCTCAGAAACCACACGGATGACATGCGCGGGAGAGCCGTGGCCCCGGACAGGGAGGCCCTCTGCCGCTTCAGTCGTCACCTCCTTGTTCGGAGCTGTCCCGGACACAGCGCTGTACGGAACGTTGGGGAACGCTGCAGGGCTTCTGGGTCAGGCCGGGAGGTTTTGGGTGGACATGCAGGGCTTTGAACTTCGATCTCGTCGTGACAAGACGCATTGGCTGACGTCCCACGGCGCTCCCGAGAACGGAGCGCCTGTACCCCCCTCTGAGCTCCGGCTGGAGACGAGTCGGTCTCGGAGACAATCGCGGTGGGAGAAGGGCGCTTCGATGCGGGCCGATGACGCAGCCGATAACGGCTCAGGACGAGGGCGATATCCCCTATGCAGGACGCGTCAGATGCCTGCGGGACACGCTCGGCAGGATCGAGGCAGCGGGACCCCGTGTTGAACCTCCCGGTCATGTGGTATCTCCCAGATGCAGGGGTGATGAGGGAGGGGCTGTCAGCAGAGCAGGCTTCCACGCCAGAATGCTTCACACACACTCACACACTCACACAAACACTCACACACACACACACACACACACACACACACTGTGCTCACTATGCCTGCGTACAGCCGGGTGCCTGTGTGTATAAACAATTTCTCTCTATGGTGGGTCGCAGGGTGAGCCTGGCGGTGCACACCAGGGGCTCTCGGGCTCCTCTGTCACCCGGATCTTACTGGCCTTCCCAATTAGCGGAGGCTTTCCCTGTGCACCGGGGGGGGCCCTTAAGAGCATGACAGCTTTGAATCTGGACCGTCAGAGGATCATCTCCGAGTGGGAGATCCCAGCGGAAGGAATGCTGCCCACACGGGTCGACGCGGAGGAGGGGTTCTGGGCGCGGCCGGGCTCTGCGGATGTCAGAAGCGGATGGCGTTTCAGTTAAAGTTGGTTAAAGATCACTGAAAGTGACATCATCTAGCAGACGCGCTGCAGAGAGGGAGCGGGATGGAGGAAGAACCTCCTGTCATACAGATGGACATCGAGATGGATGTCTCTGATTCCCCTCGTAAGTGTGGATCACAGCGGGGGAAAGTGTCTCCATTTGTTTGCATCAAGCCTGCAACTGATTGCGCCCCAAAACTGGATGCATGCTGCCACACACACACACACACACACGTATACAATTACATACATATTTCTCCTTACACCCCAGTACATCAGACGGCAGGGATAGAGGCTGGAGGAGCTCCGCCCTGACACCACTGTAGAAGATAAGCTCTGTTCTATCAGTGTGCGTCTGGATTTATCGTCCCCGAGAAGCCACTGTATCAAGAGTGTTGCTGCTTCCTCTATCAGGGGAGAGTCAAACGTGAACACGGACGAGCACCAACATAAATCCTCCCCGTCTGGTCTCTCTCTCTCTCTCTCTCTCTCTCTCTCTCTCTCTCTCTCTCTCTCTCTCTCTCTCCCCCTCTCTCTCTCTCTCCCTCCCTCTCACTCTCTCTCTCTCTCCCCATTCTCTCTCGATCTCTCTCTCCCTCCCTCCCTCCCTCCCTCCCTCTCTCTCTCTCTCTCTCTCTCCCTCTCTCTCTCTCTCTCTCTCTCTCTCTCTCTCTCTCTCTCTATCTCTCTCTCTCGCTCGCTCTTGCACCCAGAATGAAAAAGATGTGCAATCTACCTCTCTTGTGCTCAATAGAGAAGGAAGAGAGAGAGAGAAGGAAGAGAGAGAGAGAAAAGCAATTTATGATTCGAGGGACACAACAAACAGAGATGGGATGAAGGATGATGTGTTCTGGAGCTCGCGTGACCTCCGTCCTGTGACCCGACCCATTTTATAAATAAACATATGCTCGCACGCTGAACTCGCCGAGCCAGGAACCGCCTGAAGGGGGAAGTAATCCAGTTAAAATCTTAATCTCCTCTTTCCCAGCCACCGAGCACTAATGTAGACGTTTATTACGGAATGCCTCGTACGTTTATTACGGAATGCCTCACACGTGTTTCTACAAGGAGAAGACCCACGTGGGTGGACGTTTATCGAGCGTCATCAGGATCTTCTCTCCTCCATCATCACCTCTATACATTACACACACACACACACACACACACACACACACACGCCATTCCCCTTATCAAGCCTAAACTTAAGACTCCAGACGCAGTACCATTACCCGAACGACGGGTCAGATCGATCCTTGGGCGAGACCTTCCACTACAGTGGGCCCGTTTAACCTGAGCCCAGAATGTGACTGCCGAGCCAAATAAAACAAAATGAATTATTCAAACCGAATTCATAATCGAAGAAAGAGAGGAGTGTGTGTGTGGGGTGTGTGTGTGGGGTGTGTGTGCAGTTGGGGGCGGGCAGGGGGTTGCTTGTGCCTCTTATCTGACGGAGCAGGTGATGTAATTGTGAAAAAGGAATGCGGGTAAATTGATTTAGCCCACCTCGCTGGGACCTGAGTAGATGCATTTGGGAAAAAGAGAACAGGAGCTGGAGATAAGGTTATGGAACGCGTCACGGGCAAAAGCTGGCATGGCTGCAGATAACGTGCCCCCACTGCTTTTCCCGCTGCTAGACTTAGAGGGAGGTGGTAGAAGGGAGTGTGTGTGTGTGTGTGTGCGCGTGTGTGCGTGCGTGTGTGTGTGTGTGTGTGTGTGTGTGTGTGTGTGTGTGTGTGTGTGTGCCTGCGTGCGTGTGTGTGTGTCTCTGTGTGTGTGTGTGTGTGTGACTGAGGACACGACTCCGTGACCAACTCCTCGGCAGACGAGCGCGTGGAGGCGTGTGCTCTCCGGATCGCTCTTCCGTACAACAGCACCTCGACGGTCGTTCCGTCTTCCCGTTCAGGAACCGCCGCGGCGAGACGGCCGACGTGACGGGTTGCGGCTCAGCGGAGGGTCGGGCGGAGACAGATTTGCGCGAGTGTCCTGGGAGCTCGACCTTCACCGCGCTGACCCTGCGCGGGCCACCGGAGCCATCGCGTGCTTGGCCTCTTTCCAGAGAGTACCGAGCACCGGGGCAGTTTGGGTAGTAGCGGCGGCGTCACTTCAAGGGCTAAAATAAGAGAGACAGACTGACACTACTTAAAAGGCTCCGACACACACGGCCTGGACCTCAGACGGCGGGGCCGGGGGAGATGTGAGGAGACACCTGCCTCTGAGGGACAGGGATGGAGGGATGAACTGAGAAAAGGATGCTTGAAGGGAAGCCCGCCGGGCCTTCGTGACCTCCCCGTGACCTGCGTGGGGCGATGTTAATCCCCCCACCCCCCCAGGTCCCGGATTCAGATACTACAGCGCCAGCTCCAGAAATAATGGAATTGGACATGTGGCCTTCAAAGCACATGGCTCTCCATCCTCCTCTACGTCCTCCTCTCTCTGTAGCTCCTCCTCCTTCACTTGGCACTAATAAAAAGCCATTTTGCTGCTCAATTCAAGAATGATGCAGCTACTCAGAGAATGGCTCCATCAGCTATGTGTGTGTGTGTGTGTGTTGGGCGTTAAAAAAAAGAGATAGGTAGCCCCTAGGGGCTCCGTCACCTTGATGGGTGAGCTGTCAGATGCTCCATTGTCCAAATTACCCAGCGAGCCCCGTCTGGGACTGATTTACAGCTGCACGGGTGCGCGCTCGCCCGGCCGGCCGCCCGAGCGAGGAGAGGTGTTCCCCCGGCCCTGCACGCTCCACAGACCCGCTGGGCGGCCTGACGAGCCTGGCCCCGGTCCCGCACAGCCCTGCACAGTCGCGTCAGTTACAGCACCATGGAAAGCCCAGGAGGCCAAACTTAACGAGACCTACTGTCCACCCAGACACGTCCCTGGGTCGTAATGGTTTTTATGATATTTACCAACGTTTTACAGTGTTCGTCAGCGTTCCTCTTCAGTATGTTAGTAATGTTAGAGTATCATTAGTGACATCATTAGTGTGTCCCCTGTTGCAGAACCGAGTGGCGGGCCGCTCCCCGTAGCGGTGGGCGGGCTTAATGATGGTGCCACTCACCGCCTGCCACGCCGGACCCTGCTGCCCTTCTGCATCTCGTCACAGCTCGTGCGTGTCACGGGTGGGCCAGGGGCTTTCGCGGGTTGGAGGGGGTCCGTGCCGAGCCGAGCCGAGCGGCTGGGGCGAGGCGCCTCTCGAACCGTGACCTCACAGGGCGCCCGTCGCCGTGGCCTGCTGCTAATTGGCAGGAGCAGTTCGACGAGCGGCGGGTGGTTACCAGGCGGATTATTACGAAGGAAGGGCAGCAGCCGCGGGAAGAAGGCGGACGGGAGCATGTGATAAACCGGATAACGAACGCGGCGGCCGTAAACTGGGATGTGTGCGGGGTGATGTGCCGGGCGAACGTGAACCCGAGGTCACGTTGGAGGAGCTTAGGCGTTCATTTGCAGGAGCGCTGGGCGTGAGCGGAGGAAGACCACTAGCGAGGAAGACCACTAGCCAAGCTTTCAGACAAGGGGCCAAAACAGGGATGTCGCCGGAAATGACAAAATAAACAGTTCCCAGTCTACCGATGAGTTAATGAAACTATTCCGACTTGGCTTTCGACAGCAGGGCGGCTCGTCCGAGGTCCGCCCCGTGTCCTCGGATCCCTCGGCGCGCTTAATATTCCGAGTGGCGATGGGAGGGCAAAAGTTGAAACCCAATTTGCAGACGGGGAGGGGGCTGAGCATCAGGGAAAATTAGTGGTGACCGAGTCACAGGTCCGCAACGGTCGGCGTTGGCGTGAGGATGAACGTTAGCGGAACGTGGAGCGTTTAAGCGTGCCTGGAACACACCGAGGTCTGGAGGACAGGGCATGTTTACGCACAGATGTCTAGTGCGCACGCACGCTCGAGCAGATGTCGGGCACGTGCGCAAGCACGCACTCACACACACACACACACACATTCCCATAATGCCTGATGATGCTTATTAACTCCAGCAATTCCCCCTCACACTGGACAATTACCTCGTCAGTCTCTCCGGGTGTAATTCACTCTCATGAAACAGACCCTCTGTGGACGAGTGCCCTCACTGGACTTTAATTGCTGTCGGCAACATGTGTAATAGTGAAAACTTGTTTACGTGCTAAGAGGACTCACACGTGCGCACAGAGGTTCACATTTTGTCTTACACAGACACACACAAACTGAAGCCTCTGATTTGAGCCAAAGAACAGCGAGAGCAGAATGTGCCACTGAGTGTGAGACAGAGCTTCTGAACACTGGAACGCTCACTCTGTATCACTGCTCCTGTGGGTCACTGTCTCGCTCTCTCATTCTCTTTGAATCGCGTTCTCTCTCTCTCTCTCTCTCATCTGTATCTTCATCCCAGCACCCTGTCCTCACACTCCAATCCCAAAGCCGCGTTCTCCGTCCTGAAGACAGCCAACGCGTGAACTGCACACCTTCCTCTCCTCTCCTGATATTACCTTTACTAAACCCCACAGATCCCTCCTACCCTCCTTTCTCTTTTAAACTTTAATGAACACCTCCGGCCTTCTCTAGAGAAGAGGCAAAGGTAGAAAGAAACAGGACTATAGATTTAAGCGCACTTCAGACTCATCACAGACGATATAGGAGCCTCGTTAGCTGTGTGGGGAGGGCGCCGAACGAAGAGTGTGACGCGTGTGCTAATGCAGCACACCGCACGTGACACCGCGTGGCGAATCTCGGCCCGCGGCGGAGAGCAAGCAGACGGGGAGCGTGTCACACGGCGGCACATGCGTGGGGGGGTTCAGGCCCAACGACACAGCTGGACGGTGTGCTAAGCCAGCGTGCCGACACGCTTGATCCAGGGCGGCAGCCAAGAGGACAGTAGTCATCTTATCAGGGAGAAGACAATCCTCTTACTGCCAACGAACCAAGGTGTTTTCACGTTCTTTTTTACATAATCCAGATGTTATGGATTGAATTATAGGGTTTGGTTATGTGTGTGTGTGTGTGTGTGTGTGTGTGTGTGTGTGGATGAGGATTGTCTGGGGCAGCTACAAAAGCGTAAACTGAACAGGAGTGCGCTCACCCGTGATGTGCTAGTAATGGATGTGTTAGGTGTAAATGGCACACACACATGCACACACACGCTGACATGCACAGAAGCACACACACACCCGTCCACACTCACACAGCTATTGTAGTTAAGGGACTGTGATTTCAGCTGGTCCCTTCAGTCTTCAGCTGACGGCTGATGTAGGTCAACTGGATCTAATAGAAGGGCAATGAGAGGCAAGTGCACCTCCTCTTTGCCCTGACCAGGGTGCCATTACTGGGGGCAGGAGGTGGGGTTTGGAACCCCTACTGAGCCACAGACCAGACGGAGAGTCACACACCCACAGCCAGCCACAACACTTGCACTCTGCCAACTACAACAGACACACACACACGCCCGCGCACTCGGACCTATATGCATATAAACCCACTGTCACAGTTGGGCTCACACCCACCACACACCACAGCATCATTATCACTGCCGTTACCTGATTATTTGCATATTCACAGAGCACAGAGCCCGAGGCGCCGAGGCGCACGCTGCACGTAGCCGTGTAGGGGACGCGGAACGGCGCCACGGCGCAGCGGGTCGGCGGGGGGAGATAACCCGACAGGAAGGTGCAGAGCCAGCGAGAACGCGGCGGTAGCTGTCGTGCACACACATGCTCGGGCCCAGAGAGCATTCGGGATCCTGCTGTTATACGGAGCTCGAGGAGCCGGAATAGGGACAGAAAAGCGAACCCATGCGGGGCCACCAAGCGGAAACCAGGCGGAGAAAACCCGGCTTTCCGGGCCAGTGCGTCCATCCCGAAGCCAGTGTCATCCCTGCTGCTTCCGCATCAGAGGCGACCTCTCTCACATACCTGCCCTTCTCACTCATGCATAAGTGTGCGTGTGTGTGTGTGTGTGTGTGTGTGTGTGTGTGTGTGTGTCTGTGTGTGTGTGTGTGTGTGTGTCTGTGTGTGTGTGTGTGTGTATGTGTGTGTGTGTGTGTGTGTGTGTGTCTGTGTGTGTGTGTGTGTGTGTGTGTGTGTATGTGTGTGTGTGTGTGTGTCTGTGTGTGTGTGTGTGTCTGTGTGTGTGTGTGTGTGTGTGTGTGTCTGTGTGAGTG
>NC_049551.1:15815042-15825042 GCF_013358815.1 Electrophorus electricus
CAGAAGCAGAAAAACGACCGCACCGCTTCAGCATCAGGTGGAACACACCCACGCAGGCCGCCTTCCCATGATCCTCCTCTACGACGCGGAGCGTTGCGTCACCCGGCGACGGCCGTGCCGCCCCATTCCCCACGGGCTGCCCCCGAACCGAAATTCGTTTCCCTTCCAGCTTCCATGGAAATGATTCATGGGTAGAGCGGTAATAACCACGCTAACCTCGCTCATTCAGGACGCTACCCCACGCGCTCAGGACACCCTTCGCGCCCAGAAGCTTATCAAACGTTGCCTGTTTGCACGTCATGCAAAACAAGAGAAGCCGTAACCGGAGAAACAGGGAACAAGTTGTCTCCTTTGAAGCCGGCGTTCCACTCCATCACGGCACCGGCATTTGATTTCAACGTCTGAGCGATGGTGGTGGGTGGGGGGGGATTGTGGGGGTGGCAGACGACACTAGCCGCTAAGCGTCCGTTCAGGTGCCAAGCTCGCCACGTTGTGTTCTCTCCCTCCTCATTAAGGAGCGGCTGCTTGGCAGTGCTCACGCCCTGTGCTGCAGACACGGCTTTCTGAAAGCTGCTTCAGATGTCAGCAGCCCCCAGAGGAGAGGGGTTCGGCCCCAGAGTGAGGGACAGGCCAGCCGCTGAGGTCATCTGGAACGGGGAGGACAGGCCGAGTTCAAAGGTTAAACTCATTATAGGCTGGATGGTGTGATGAAGCCTCTAGCCTTTCTTCTCTCTCTCTCTCTCTCTCTCTCTCTCTCTCTCTCTCTCTCTCTCCTTACTCTATTTTTGATGAGCGGCAAGACTCAGAGAGCTTTGCCCTGTCACTTTAATATTTCATGCAGCCATGCAATAACACCGACGACACCTCACCCCTCCCCCGGCTGCTGTGCCCACTGGCAATTCGCCCACTCGGTAGTCTGAGGCAGCGTGGAGAGCAGGTGTAATTTGCAAATGCTAATTGAACTCTGCCACGGGTCAGCGAGCCTTCCCGCGTCCCGGAGACGCTTGCCGTGCTGGGGGCCTCCGGCCGGGGTGTCTGTCGCGCGCCGCTACCTCTGTTCCTCCGGCCTGAGCGCGCTGGGAAGGGAGCAGCTCGCCTTCCTGATGGCTGCCGGCGCTTGCAGCCAATGTCTCCTCCACGGCAGACGGCCTGCCCCGCCTCTCGCCCCGGTCCAGCTGCACTGAATGTCTCCACAGACGGCCTGCACGCCCCTGACAGCAGCGGGTTTCCACGCGCAGTGCCGGCAAGGCTGGCCACGGCCAGGCGCGGGTTGCTGGCGCCTCGCCACAAACCTCGCTAAACATCTCGACTTTCCCTTCGTATGTCAACCTGATCCTGTCACTCTTAGCTTTTTTTTTTTTTAATCTTCCACCGCCTAAAAATATCCACCACCTCTCCGTCAGCGGTTAACATACTATAAACCGATATTGGGGCTCTGTGGGGGTGAAACGTGACGTTCCCGGCAGCTGGATGGCAGGATGAAAACTTAAAAACGTAAAAAACTAAGTGAAAGATTAACGACACTAAACAGAGGTCTCCGAGTTGAGCTCTTGGCAGGCTGTCACTGCGCCGCCTCGTCTTTGAAACGTGCACAGCCGCGCATCAGGACGGCTCTCGGGAGCGGCGTTTACGTTCTGTCGAGGTGACGCGCCGCTTGGCAGTGCCACGGTGCGTTGACAATGCCAGCATTTCTGCGTCAATCTCTCTTTAAATCCCGCCGGTACCACTGCACCGCTGGGAAAAATGGCAGGAAAAATTATTACACCGTTTATTAAAATAACTAAGTCACACGTGATGTTGAAGCAGCCGCACGTCCTACCGCGATGAGCTTCGCCACGTGTCGCTTCTGGACTTTTGGGGCATCGCTCTCGCTCCGGGTTTGGGAAAGTCTTCATCCCTGCGGCCGTTTTCATTCATCCGCGCATTTATCCGCGTGACTTTGACAGGTAATTCGATAAGGGCCATCAGATAGTGCCTTGAATAATCATTACAGTGAAAACGCAGGGATGAGGGGAAAAAAAAATCAAAAATCAATCATAATGAGACGAGGCCGACGGCGGACGCCGAAGCCAACGCAGGTGACAGAGTAGCGAGCACGGCGTCCGGAGCAGAGTCACGTTCATTCGTCATTAGCGCACGAGTCTCTTTTTCAAGCGCGTGAGCTGCGACGTATTGTTTCATTCCGGCTCAGTGATGTCGGCACCGGGGACGACACCCACAGCTTGTCTCCGGATAAAAGAGTCCTGATGGACTCCATTTTTTTACACCAAAAAGAAAAGCTCTTAAACAGCGGCCACAGAGATGTGTTAAAGGCTCCCTCACCTGCCAGGTTATTCATTCTTTAATGAACAAAAAGGATAACAGCTTTAGACCGTCGGTGCAAAAGAACACATCCCTCTGCACTTTTTAAAAAATGTTATGATGTTTTCAGAACCAGACTGCTGCAGTACCGCAAGTTCGGCAAGGACATCTTGATTATTGGAAAAAATAACGAAGGAACTGATTATAGTATCTGGATGTGGTATACTTTGTCCTGCCACCTGTCTGACAGCGAGAAACGTCCTGTATAACCTTTACAACTGCCCAGGTACCCCGTCCTTCCGATAAGTTACGCTGGACACTTACTTGGAACCATCGCTTTCCAAGGTTCCTGTGTCAGAAACTGTGACGAGAGAACGTAGTGCCTTTGTTTACGGTTGCTGAATGAGACACACACCACACGTCTGTTTACCAACGGGCCTATACAATCACCAATTACAACCAATTAGTTGTACGCTGGAGGACCATTTAGCAGAGGCAGGCCAATCCCAGCCCTCATTCTTCAATCTTACCCAGCTTGGCTGGAAAATCGCTAAACCGGAAAAAGTACTGGAGTCCCTGGAGAAGGGGTGGTTGATTCCAGCATGGTAATTCCAGGTGATCCAGTAGATCCTACGTCTGGACGCTGCATGGGAAGTACGCCATTCCCCACGATCCGTGCGAATAAAGACCCGCCCTTAATGAGCACTGCCGGGCTGCTTCTAATTAGCATACGCCTCAGATGTCCCCCTCTCGACAGAGCGCCAGATGCAAATGAGCGAGCTCATAGTGGCGTTCCTGCGTGCGCCGGGCCTATGGCAGAATAATGAGCTTTACATGCACGCCTGAAAAATAAACCCATGTTTTGTTTTCTAACGTTTCCGTTAGGTGATTCGGGATCGGGATTCGACTGCCCGGACGAAAGTGCGGCGTAAATCCAGACTGTTAATGCTTCGGGTGACTTGTCAAGGTAATCTACAGGTCAGCAGCAAACTCGAAACGTAAAGGGGGTAAAAACATAAGGGGGGAGGAACAAATTGCCCCCTCCCACAGTTCTGTGTGCGTGTTTTAGTGCGCTGTGCGGAACATGTGCTTTGAGAACTGGCCTTGATTAGGGTCAAATGTCGCTGCCTTCGATTCGATTTCATTTGCGTGATTTATAGGTTTTAATTTAACAGTTGGCTAACGTGCAACAGATGTCCGCCGTCGCTAACAGCGAAAGGAACCGGCTGCTGTTCCCGCGCACGACCGCTCTGCTCCGCGGCGCCCGCTAGAACCCACGAGACGGAAGCACAAACTCCTCTCAGGGATGTAGGATGGAAGTGTGCACAGCGAACATGCAGGCGTGTGTTTATACCTGCCTCTACCTGTTTACACTGTGTGTTTACGCCTTGTGTGTGAGCACGTACCTACCGATGGTATTATGTGTGATTCCCTGTGTTGATCAGCTTATACGCCTTTCATGCTAAGCTCCTGATGCTGAGATCTGGCGATTTTACGAAAGATTTTATGTACAAAGCATGGGCTCCTATTTCACAAGGTTCAGTTGTTTTAAAACTGGGATCAAAGCAGCAGCACGTAGGAAACCCCTTTCTTTCAGTGCTACAACAACCTCTCAGTTTCGGGGGTAGGGGGCGGGGCCAGCACGCATCGTCGCTCCCGCAGCTGCAGAACGGCGTACCTGCGCCTTGCTCCTACCTGCCCCGAGCCGGAATACCAACCGATCCTTCGCAGGGCTTTATTACTGCAGCCGGACACCAATGCCTAGTCGTGACTGGCTGCCTTGTCCTGAGCCTTCGTCCTCGCCACCAATCCCTACAGACCACGTCAGGTTTAGTGTCCCAAATTTCCTAAGCATTTCTGAGGCATTAATAGGATGAAAGCCATTATGATGTTATACACAGTTCCCGCCCTGCTCCAAACCCAACTGTTCCCCACCCAGACGACATTCTCCCCCATAACCCCCCCCCCACCGATCAGCCCACAGGCCAAAGAGCAGGCGAACATCAATAAGGGGGTTAAACAAAATGGTTAGGATTTAAGGGGCTGGTAAGTGCCTCCATTAGCCTGAAGGCGGCTGATGCAGAGGGGTGGAGGTTTCTGGAGAGGTGAAGTGTGAAAGACAGCAGCTTGAATAGACAGGGAGCTGCACTAATGACTCTGCTCACAACGGCCAGGCGCCGACGAGGTCAATCCCGTCGGCTAACCCAAACAGACACGCACACGCGCAGTGGCTACGACCTCGGGGCACCCCACCCTTTTGGTAAGAGGTTGAGGTATCAAAGCGGGAAAATGAACCAGCCTTCTCCGTTTGCTGCTGTCGGTGTGACAGGAAAGTAAAAGACATGGAAGCAACATGGATGAGCACGACACGGTGCCAAGATCCACTCTGCCGCGGCGCCCGCGGCCCATGGCAGGCTGAAGGTGTGTTGACAAGCGTGCCCAAGTTTCACATCAGCCAGACCTTCTGCTCTTCCTCAGCTCTGGAGGCACCGCGGGAGTGGGCGGGGGGGGGGGGGGGGGGGGGGGGGCGCTTGAACGTGCACGTGGCCCGGGCTAATGAAAGCCACGTGGGACCTGTGGGGAGCCTGGGCCATGTTCACACTCACTCAAACCCAGCCGACGTCAGCAGCTGCAGGCCCTGCCGGCCCTTCTCTTCTCGTTAGCACCTCCTTCCTGCTGCACGGAGCTGAGGCTACTCTCCTCCCCCGCCCCTCCAACCCCTCGGCCTTCGGCAGGCTTCCTGCTAGGGGCTCCCCACATGGCTGCTGGTGCGCCTGCCTTTGAACTGACACGCGCTGATGTGCATGCTCGCACGAGGCCCGCGGGGTCAAGCCCATGACTCAGCTAGCGCTCCCCTCCCCGCTGTATGGGGCGGGACGCCCGACCAGAGGCTTGCCGGGGCTGCCGTGATGGGACACCAGTTGCTCTGGCTAGCGTCTTGGCTTCCGTGAACTCAATCTATTAATCTGGGAGCACAGAGGGTACGATGGGGCGTTGGCCGGAGCGATTTCGTTTGCTAATTAACAGTGTTGCGTTTCATCTCGAGCTCACGCCTCCCACTCATCCACCAGCTCCTTTCAGCAGTTTTGCCAATTAATGGGAGACGTCTCAATTCATTGGTTTAATAAATGTGTTAATTTTGCGAGCAGACCCCTGAAACCACGACACCGTCTGAGATAAATTTCCCCTGATTTAATTCCTGTAGTCGGTCGGAGGTTTAACTACACTGAGCAGAGAAATGTAAATTCATTAGCAGGCTGAATCTGTGTGTGAGGAAGTGTGTATGAAGAATGTGATTACAAGTGTTTGGGAGTGTGTGGGAGTGTACGGAAGGAGAGAGTGCGCGGGAGTGGGAGTGAGGAAGTGAGAGAGTGGCGTGCGTCTCACAAACATGCGTGCGGAGAGCCAAGGAGGGAGAGTTTTCCTATTACAAGATCCAGTTCTTCGGAAGTGCCTCTGCTAATGAACCTGAACACTTCTATTATTAACTTACCGCAGAAGATCCTCACGGCGAGTGTTCTGGCGGACTGTGAAGAGAAACAACTCTGCGAGATAATGGCTCTCCCTCTAATTGCGGCATGTGCGTTCTCTCATATCCCGGCGCTCCCTTTGAAGAGCCACGGGTCCGACCCACGCCGCCTGTCTCGAACGCGACTCCATCGCCCTCGGTCCGCCGCACCGTCTGACGGGGAGGCATGGACAGACAGCAGGCCGATCGCAATGGGGCGTTCTGACGGTGGGCCGGAATCTTACTGCACCGTGAATGGGAAAACCCACCCCCGAAAAACCCAAACGTTGTCAGTCAACACTGGGAGCCCTCCACATTCCGATCCCTCCAGAGGAGAACACAGTGCGTTCTTTGACAGAGAGACCATCTTTCATGGCCCTCCCCCCCAGCTATGTCCTTTACTATCCTGTCTCTCTTCGTGGTAGGAACGAGAAAAAGTGCAAGGACGTGAAACTCAAGGAGTGTGAAACAGCTCGCCACTAATAATATTCCGTGAATCATCCAGAACTTAATTAAGACATCTGTGGATCAGATTTAAGGGAGTAGTTGTGGAGTCTATTCTTTTCCATCTGAATGGAGCCCCTGGGGTATAAACTCACTTTTTCCAGTCTGTTTCTCTGTGTGGCCGTCTATCTCTCTCTCTCTCTCTCTCTCTAGCTCTCTCTCTCTCTCTCTCTCTCTCTCCCCCCCCCTCTCTCTCTAATTCTTTCCCAGCCATGCACTCTCTCAGTGATAAACACCGAAATCAGGCTTCTGTTTACCAGGGATGAAAGGTCAGCTTGTCAGGAGTCTGGGACTGCTCAGCGGGCTCTCAGTTTTTGACAGGTCTCGACCCTCAGCACCATATAATCTGCCTCGGGGTCTCCAGAGCACTCTATCTGAAAGAGGAGAGGGGGATGGGTTGGAGAGAAAGAACAGTGCAGAGAGAGGGAGAGAGAGAGAGGGAGAGAGAGAGTGTGAGAGAGTGAGTGAGAGAGAGAGAGAGAGGGAGAGAGAGGGAGAGAGAGAGAGAGAGAGAGAGAGAGAGGAGGGGGTTCCTGACCAGTAAACCCCCCCCCCCCCCCCCAGACCTGCTGCTTGGCCCCTCCCCCCCCGCCCACTTCCTGGTAATGGGTTTTTAAAAGGGGGGCACACTGAAAGCTTTTCTCTTTCCCCTTGTCAAGTTTGTTTAAACAAGTTAATTAGTACAACTCCTCAGGCCTCCTGCCTGTCAGCTGCGCCTCCCCTGGCATTCACCCGTTTTGTTAAGGGGACAAAAGTAAACTGCAGCTCAAGGAGCAACGAGCCAGCGGAGCACAGCGAGGATTAGTCAAGCAGAGAGTGTGTGCTGGTGGGTTTTACTGCGAAACTTAGCATAACGTAACCTCTACTCGTGGACGTGGAAAAACACTGTTTTGCGTTTGAAGCACAGTGGAGCCTCTGTGCTTGAAAGTTTCCCTCTGAGCTACACTTTCAAAAGCTTCTGACGCCGCTCTGGGAAAAAACAAAAAAAAGGCTCCTCAGAAGCGTAGTTAAGATACATATGCCCTGCTTTCAAACTGATATTGATTCAACACTCCATGGCCATGTGAACTGACATAACAGCTGTAAGATCAAGGCCCAGATGTAAGCCCTCGGGCAAGGACCAGAAAACCCCACTAAAGGAGGCACAGTGAATGAGCGTTCTTCAGTGGAGAACGCCGGCGCTGGTTGGAGACAGCCAGCGCTCTGATCCAGGACAAGCTTTCCGTTGCGAATCCGAAGTGCAGCTATTAGAGGCAAAACAAAAAACCCTGATCGCAGATCAGCGAGGAGTGCTGACGCTTTGTCAGCAGCATGTTGTTCGGCGCCTGCTGTCGTGCTTAGCAGGTAAAAGCGTCTCCCCACCCACCGAAAACGCAAGAAAAAACACTAGATGGTTGAAAAAGGAAAACAACAACCACAAACGGTAGGGTGCATTTTGCAGATGGGTGTAATTCCTTTCTACACCCTTCCTACTCAGTAATCAAGCGTAGAGAATGTTGGGCAGAGGACGACAGCCGAGGCATCATTTGAAGACAATCTTAGCAAAGTTCAATAAATGAGCAGCGGCCGATGTGTCTCCTCGCTGAGGGCGCACGCCATTCGTGGCCACGGGAACGCAGCCCGGGGCCTGGCTAGCCGGGCGGAGCCGTGAGCGAAGCGCGATGCACGGTGAAGCCACGTGAGCGCCGTGCTGAAAGCAGCTCCAGGCCTCTGCCGGGTAGGCAGTGCTACGGCGCGTTCCAGAAAAAAGAGGCTTTCATCAGATAATAGCGTGTCTGGATAGCCCATAAAATAAATAAACAAGTACATGAATACAGTTTCTTTTTCCAAATGTTAAAAGCCTTTCTGAAGTGCAAAGAGATGAAACTTCTGAAAGGAAGCATTTCCCAGTAAGAAATGAGGAAAAAACAAAACAAAAACACAGACCCCGCATTTCCAGCGATGCTGGCCCCGCCCCCTTTCCCCCCCATCCTTGATGCGCAAACAGAAAGCATCATCGGGGACAAACACAGCAACCATGGGGGGAGCGAACAGCACAGCGAGGAAGCGGGGGGTTCAGGGGAGAGGCGCCCCGCTGATGGGGGATGGGAGCGGCGCAGCGGAGGGTCCCCCCCATTCCCTTCCTCCCTGCTGGCCCAGTCGCTCGCAGCTTGTGGAAATCGCTACCAACTCTAATTAGTTAGTTACACGCCGCGGCCCTGCGGAGGATCCCGCCGGCCCGCCGTGCCTCGCCGGGACGGAGTGTCCGTTCCACGCCCCTGCCTCCCTTCCTCGTCCGGGCCGGGGTTTCAAAGTGTTCTGGGACGCGCCGGCGACTCCTCCTGACCATCGTCTCCTTGGCGACCTCCTCGGTGTCACGGTGACAGGGCCTTCACTCCACTGCTTCTTTACATGTCGCTTTGGCTCATAAATTATACGCCCGTAATGACCAGGATTTCCATATTATGTTAATAGCTGCGAGACTGTCATTCTATTTTATTAAATAAAGCTGTTAGGAAATTAATGTGATCGCAGAGGCGTCAAGTCGACTCCTAATGAAGCGTGGCAGGAAAACGGCTCGCGTCTCTCCTCCTGGTTCTTCTCCCCTCCTCCTCTACGTGATATCACAGCGATACTCCTCCTCCTGCCGACGCCCTGCGACACCGAAACGCACCTTAAGCCTATGCACCAAGAGCCGACTGCGAAGCGTCTCCGTGAGACGCACGAGGGAGAAGGAAAGAAGGAGAAAACAGAAACTTTCGTTGCAGAGCGACGTTCCCGCCGCATCGACGCTGACGCCTCCTGGACGTCTCTCGTGTAAACGAGCTTCGTGCAGACATATGCGGCGCAACAGGTTAGCGCACTTTAAAACTCACTCAGTACTGTTTAGACCGGTAAGGACGATACGGTTTCCTTGTGAAAATAACTTGGCTTGCACAAACACTGAACGTCTCCCTGGCTGAGCTGCTCTGGAACGGAGCTGACTGCTCAGTGAGAAAAAGCACATCCCACCAGCTAAAAAGGGACTTCCAGAAGGACGTGGAATGCCACGCCAGCAACATGCCTGCGGAAACTTCTGGAGACTTGCGTCTGGTTGTCATTAAGCCCGAAGGAGGATGCAGAATTTCATGTAGATAGTTAGAGTTCATTTAGATGAAACCCTTTTGTATTGTGGTCATAAACGTATATATATAGTCTGTAATGTCTTTGATGAATACAACTGCATGTCTATTTTAATGAAGTTAGCATTGCTTCCAAATGTGTTTGCTTGTAATGAATCACACTTAATATGTCACCAGATTCAGCTGAAGTGACGCTCCGCCCGACATGAAGGGCACCGTAAATAAAACACGGTGGGATTTACTCTGAAATTGCAACGGCATCCCTTAAAGAGAGATAGACGGGGGCCAAAAACCCCCCCTCACAACCGTAAGCGAAGTCCGGATTAGCGGTCGTCTAACTGATCCAGCCCACCTGTGCTTGTGACACTGTCGTCTGGGTGGCAGCTGGCAGCTCTGAGCTCAAGGCTCCTCCTTTTCCTGCCAGGGAGGGGGCGGAGTAGTGAGACTACTTAACCCCCACGGGCGGAGTGGCCGGGGCAGGCGGGCGGGGTTAACGCAGGCAACCCAAACAAGGCGGCGCCGGCTCAAGTTCACATGTACGTGTAGATGAAATATTAATGATACAACAGACTGGGTACAAATGACT